>NC_057390.1:100223471-100378012 GCF_019320065.1 Cervus canadensis | reverse complement strand
TCAGAGAGGGGGAGATGAAGCAGTAAATAGATAGGATGGGTGCCCTCAGAAGTGAGACAGACACCAAATGAGTCTCACAATTAGCTATTTAATTATATAGCTGTGATCCCCGAGGGTTATACAAGCTGACAGTGTCCAAGCAGATGTGATCAAGTCAATGTGATCGTTCATGAAACGTACATTTTTAGATAATGAGTTATGATTAATTTCCCTTGCAGACTTAGAGAGGGCAGAAGTGGGTCCAAATGGTGCTGGATTTACCAGGTGGGACGTGAAGGGAGTCCTAGCTAGAGGGGTGTGGGGACGGGGGTGAGGAGGGGCCTGCAGAACACCGTTGCTCCTGCGTCTGTGCCCCAGGGAGACACCATCTCCCTGCAGCTCATCTCTGCAGCCTCTTGTTTCCACAGTCAGACGGCAGAGTTCACTCAGCTCCCAGGTGCCCGGCTGGTGTGAGGGGCTGAGGGTTAAAGAACAAAGCGAGCAGCTGGCTCGTTCATGGGGGAGGGGAAGTGTGAAAGCGAGGTGGTGGGCGTTTAGGAAGTCGGGGAGGAGGTCACATCAGGCTGCGTGCGTGGGCGGCGGTGGCGGTTACAGGGAGGAGAGATGGAGGGCGGAGGGGCACTCCGGCCAGTGCCGTGCAGGACGGAGCGCCACGGTGGGGGGGAGGGGGCAGCACTCCCCCCGAGGAACAGGAAGCAGGCCTCCAGAGCTTCCACCGCTGGGGTCTGCCGGGCCCACCCTCTCCCTGGAGCTGAGTGCTATCCCTCGGAAGGGCCCAGGACCTTTGCAGGGAGAAGACCATTTCTGCTGTGCCAAACCGTGCCAGACGGCTTTGCCTCGGGGCTGCTGGGGTCCAGGGACAGTGCCAGGGCATGAAGACGCCCCAGCACACACAGGCAGTCAGGACCACGGCTTTGTCCTTCCCGCGCTCCTACAGAGCCCAGATGCTCAGCCAGAGGCAGATCAGCCCTGTGGCCGCGCCTTCTTCACCCTGACCTTTCAGATGGGAAGTGGCTCAGAAGCGGGGAGTTGGGAAGCTTCAACTGATGTTGTATCAATATAAGAAGGTAAAGATGTGTTGATAGCTGGCCTTCAACACCCAAGTCCCCTGACGTCTGGTCCGTGTGTGGGGGGAGATTGGTAGGATGGCGCCAGTCAAGCTCTCTCACGCTATTCTCTCATGCCCACTCACCCCGTGTTCTGTAAACAACGGCTCTGCAAGTTACTGTAGCAGCTAAGATCACTTACAGTGCTGTGCATGCACGCCGCGCGGGACTCACGTGGTCACAGACTGCTCTGAGCGGTACGCCTGCATGGGCACTGCCAGGCTTGCTGCTGTGTTGGGGCCACACTGCTGTGGGGTCACGATCCCGCTTATGTGAGGTCGTCTTACGGCTACGTTATGGTCGTGTTGTGGCTGCGGCATCAGCCAGGAGAGAGGCTGTGTCATGGCAGCCGTGCCAGGCAGGAGAAAATAAATCTGTCTGGGGATCCTGCCACTCCTCAAATCTGCTCCAGCCTCTTAACCCGAGCCTTGTCTTTCCTGGGTTCAGTGAGCAGTGAGGACAGTGAGGACAGTGAGGGCAGTGAGGACAGTGGGGACAGTGAGGACAGTGAGGACAGTGAGGACACTGAGGGCAGTGAGGGCAGTGAGGACAGTGGGGACAGTGGGGACAGTGGGGACAGTGAGGACAGTGGGGACAGTGAGGACAGTGAGGACAGTGAGGACACTGAGGGCAGTGAGGGCAGTGAGGACAGTGGGGACAGTGGGGACAGTGGGGACAGTGAGGACAGTGGGGACAGTGAGGACAGTGAGGACAGTGAGGACACTGAGGGCAGTGAGGGCAGTGAGGACAGTGGGGACAGTGGGGACAGTGGGGACAGTGAGGACAGTGGGGACAGTGAGGACAGTGAGGACAGTGAGGACACTGAGGGCAGTGAGGGCAGTGAGGACAGTGGGGACAGTGGGGACAGTGGGGACAGTGAGGACAGTGGGGACAGTGAGGGGCAGTGGGGGACACGTTTTGGCGGGGACAGTGGGGGACAGTGTTGGAACAGTGGGACAGTGAGGGCAGTGGAGGACAAGGTGAGGGTAGTGAGGACAGGTGAGGAACCAGTGGGACAGTGAGGACAGTGAGGACAGAAGGGCCAGTGGGGAAAGTGGGTGACAGTGAAGGGCAGTGGGGACAGGTGGGGACAGTGAGCGACAGTGGGGAACAGTGAGGACAGTGAGGGCAGTTGAGGACAGTGAGGACAGTGAGGGCAGTGGGGACAGTGGGGACAGTGGGGACAGTGAGGACAGTGAGGACAGTGGGGACAGTGGGGACAGTGAGGACAGTGAGGGCAGTGGGGACAGTGAGGACAGTGGGGACAGTGAGGACAGTGGGACAGTGGGGACAGTGAGGGCAGTGGGGACAGTGAGGACAGTGAGGGCAGTGGGGACAGTGGGGACAGTGGGGACAGTGAGGACAGTGGGGACAGTGAGGACAGTGAGGATAGTGGGGACAGTGAGGGCAGTGGGGACAGTGAGGGCAGTGGGACAGTGGGGACAGTGAGGACAGTGAGGGCAGTGAGGACAGTGGGGACAGTGAGGGCAGTGAGGACAGTGAGGGCAGTGAGGACGGTGGGGACAGTGAGGACAGTGGGGACAGTGAGGACAGTGAGGATAGTGGGGACAGTGAGGGCAGTGGGGACAGTGAGGACAGTGAGGACAGTGGGGACAGTGGGGACAGTGAGGACAGTGAGGGCAGTGGGGACAGTGGGGACAGTGGGGACAGTGAGGACAGTGGGGACAGTGAGGACAGTGAGGACAGTGAGGACAGTGGGGACAGTGAGGGCAGTGGGGACAGTGGGGACAGTGAGGACAGTGGGGACAGTGAGGGCAGTGAGGACAGTGAGGACAGTGAGGGCAGTGGGGACAGTGAGGACAGTGGGGACAGTGGGGGGACAGTCGGGTGAACAGTGAGGGACAGTGAGGGCAAGTGGGGACCGTGGGGACCAAGTGGGGGACAGTGGAGGACAGTGGGACAGTGAAGACAGTGAGGAACAGTGATGTGGGCAGTGGGAGGGCAGTGTGAGTCGGCAGTGGGATGACAGGTGAGAGTACAGATGAGGACCAGTTGAGGGCAGTGAGGACAGTGAGGACAGTGAGGGCAGTGGGGACAGTGAGGACAGTGAGGGCAGTGAGGACAGTGAGGACAGTGAGGGCAGTGGGGACAGTGAGGACAGTGGGGACAGTGGGGACAGTGGGGACAGTGAGGGCAGTGGGGACAGTGGGGACAGTGAGGGCAGTGGGGACAGTGGGGACAGTGGCAGTGAGGGCAGTGAGGACAGTGGGGACAGTGGGGACAGTGAGGACAGTGGGGACAGTGAGGACAGTGGGACAGTGGGGACAGTGAGGGCAGTGGGGACAGTGAGGACAGTGAGGACAGTGAGGACCTTGGTGACAGTGGGGACAGTGAGGACAGTGAGGGCAGTGGGGACAGTGAGGACATTGAGGGCAGTGGGGACAGTGGGGACAGTGATGACACTGTGGGCAAGAGGACAGTCAAGACAGGGGATAGTGTGGGCAGTGGGAACAGTGTGGGCAGCAAGACAATAAGTGTCACGAACATCTTTAGCAATGCACTGTGTCTCGCCACCTCGCCTGTGCATCCTACATGGTCCTGAGGCTGGACATCGGTGTGAGGGAGGGAGCCCATTCCCATGACCACACTGGACTGGGAAGTGGGGGCTAGACTCAGGAGCTCTTCCTTCCCTGGCAGCTGTGACATTTCTGAACCAAAGTTCCTTGAAAAAGCACCCACCCATTGTCACTTGGCCCTGACAGAGCTCATGCTATTTATAATTCACACCAAGAAGGTTTTAGGAGAGGCTGGGTGCCCATCGACCAGCAAGCACAATTATTGTTTCATTAAAGATGGATTACACGTGTGGCTGGTCATTATGATAATGACTCTGCTGACACCATTAATTGGATGATAAACGATTCCACCCTTGCTCCTCTGGGTCAATACCAGAGCTGCTCCGAGAAACACCGCCAGCCCCTCTCCTCCACCCGAGGGTCATGAGAGAGTCACGGAAGGGCGGACAGTGCTCAGGCTACACGTGAGGTCAGCTTGGGGGTCAAAGGCGCCAGGCTGGACGTTTCCAGCCTAATCCATGGGCGCACCCACGGCTGCCAAGAACTCAGTCGACCTTAACTGTCTCCATAAGGAACTTAATTTCAATTTAAGAAGACAGGTACTGTGTGTGGTTTAATGACACTTTATCATTAGAAGCAGATGGATGGGCGTTGAAGGCATGACACAGCCCTGCCAGGGGCGGTGATGCCCGTGTCCTCCTGTTAGAATTCATCAGCTCCCAGGCTGTCGAAGTGTTCACGCATTCATTTGTCTGTTCACTCATTCATTCATTCGTCCATTCATTCATCATTCACAGGCGGTCAGCGGACGGATGTGGGGAGCAGACACAGCCTGCAACCTCCCTGGCCTCGGTCACGAGGGGAAAAATGGCAGTGAACTGCGAACAGCCGGGCAGGGAGACCCGGGCCAGACGGAGAGCCCAGGCGTTGTGAGCAGAGAGCAGGGGTAGGGCCAGACCTTGCTCTGGAACCCAGGGTGTTGCAGAAGTGTTTATCACCTCCCTCGCCCCCACCCCCGCCTACTTGAGGGTGAGGGTCTTCAGATGGAGCTCAGCAGGAAGCGGGAGGGAGAGGCAGTCCTCGGGTGGCAGCTCCCAGGGGTTGGGGAGGCCCTCAGGAGCCGCGTTTGCAGGAAAGCTGGGGGTGGGGGAAGCTGGCAGGCAGGGGAGGGTTCAGGCTCCCAGAGCTCCAGACCCTGAGCTGTCAGAGGGAGTGGGAAATTCCAGCCAGGGATGTCGAGGACTGGAAATGTTGGAAGGAGGTGCTCCAGGCCCAGGAGGCCCCCCGGGAGTCCCCTTCAGCCTCCCCGGGAGCCTTGCTCCCAGCAGCCCACTGCAGAGTCTTCATTTGCCTTCGGTACAGAAGGCGAACATCTGATTTGTTACAATTGAGAAATAGAAGCTGGTAAACGCACGGCCCACTTTCCGCCCATTAGGCCGGCAGGATTCTAGCTGGTCCGTGCAGCATCAGTAAACACAGCAGTGAGCTCCAGGGCGGCCTCGCCTCTGAGCTGGGGCGGGGGCGGCCGGGGGGCGGCCGGGGGGCGGGCGGCTCCGTGCAGGGCAGGGCGCTGCTCTGGAGTCAGGACCGCATCGCTCCTCTGCTCCGGGGACACCGGCAAATGTGGGGACGAGTCTGGCCGCTGTGATTTGCTGACATTCAGGCCTCCTTTCCGGCTTCTAACCACTGAGTTCTTGCCCCCAAAACAACGTGCTCCTTTGGAAGCACACTTTTGAGATGGATGAAGAGTGAAGGAGTAGAACAGAGCATTGTCCTAACTGTGTCTCTCTCTCCTCCTCTTTGTTTTGTGGAGAAGGAAGCAGAATTTAGCACTGTGAAAAATTAAAATCTTGAGAAGGCAGAAATGAGGAAAAATGGTTTTATCTCCCAGCAGCCCTTCCTGCCTTGATTGATCAAATGATGGGAGGGCCCGAGCAGTCTGGATGTGCCGAGTCTGCGAGCTGAGGGTGGTGTGAGCGTGTCCAGCAGGCGGGCCGCGCGCCCCTCACTCCGGTCCGCGTCCTCCGAGCTGTCAGCGGCTGCCCACGCCAGGCCGCCTCCTGCCCACAGACACACATTTTATAAATGGAAGGCGCTGTTCTCCTTCTCCTGGTGGGGGCGAAGTCCCGAGATGAGCGTGGGCGCCTGGAGGCAATCGTGTTTCCCCAGCAGGGATGAGCTGGTAGAGACGCTCAGGACCAGGTTGCTCATTCAAGGTCAGGGGCAGAGTCGGCAAAGCCGAGGAGCGCTTTAGCCCCTTTTAAAATTGACGACGATGCAGGCCTAATGTAAAGAGGGCCTCTGGCACTGCCTGGGGGGTGGCTGGAAGCTCCCAGCTGGGCGGCTCCGCTGTGTTGCCTTCCCCGCTCCTGTCCCCAGGCAGCTCCGGGGCGGGCTGTGCCGCTCAGTCTTTGAGTCCAGGGACCTGAGACTCAGGATGTCCGTCAGCTGCCCAGTGCCTCCCCCCACCCCCGGAGGCTCGGTCACGGGGCTGTGTGACTGTACGTTCGTCCCAAGGTGACTGGTCTCCCCATCCAGGGCTGGGCGTCACCCGGGGGCATCTTTACCACTTTCCCGTTGGTGTGTCTGGCTCCCTAGCCGTCTCCTGGACCATCCCTCACAGGGCATCTTCACAGCCCACGGGTCTGCCCGCAGCTTCCCGTCACACAGGACAAAATGGGTCAGGATGTGGAAGGACGGCCCGGTACCCCGGGCAGTGACTGGCCCCAAGCCCAGGGGCACTGCCCACTTAGCTCTGAGCCCTCAGGGCCGTGACGGTTAAGGGCAGGGCAGGCCGAGCAGGCTGCAGGCCACCAGGAGTCCATCTGGGGCTTCTCCCCGCCTCCTCCTCCCTCCAACCGACCCCAGAGCAAGGCCATGGATCAGGTGAGGTGTGGCCACCCTCACGCATGAAAGGCCCGCAAGGGAAATGAGTCTGGGAAAGTGGTTCTTACCCCCGCTGTGGCCTTTGACCACTAAGTACCTGCTCAGCCCATCACGGAGCATGGGGACCAGCCCTGAGTGGTCTTTCCAGGAAGGCCCATCAGCCGGTGGGGACCCTCCAGGGATGGGGCGGATGCCCCATCCGGCTCTGTTAATTGCATTTTTGAAGTTCCCAGTCCATTTGCACTAGCTCTTCCCACCAAGCAGTGAGCCCATTTCTGCCCACTAAAGACTCCAGGGAAAGAGTCTCTGCATCCCGGGAGTCAGCAGGGGAGAGATAGGAGGAGGGGGCGGTGTGGGCAGAGCCTGAGGCTGGGGAGGCTGCCCGGCTCCTCAGAGGGCGGCCCGGGAGCCAGCACGCGGAGCTGTCACGCCACCGATTATCTCCCTGCTCGTGTGGAGTCTTGCATCAACCCGCTTGCTTTTAGATACTTTGTGTGTGGGCTCAGCGCGTCCAATGCTTTGCGACCCCATGGACTGTAGCCCACCAGGTTGCTCTGTCCATGCAATTCTCCAGGCAAGAATACTGGAGCGGGTTTTCAATTCCTCCTCCAAAGGATCTTCCCTACCCAGGGATCAAACCCGAGTCTCCTGCATTGGCAGGCGGATTCTTTACCACTGCACCATCTAGAAGTCACATGTATTCCCCCCCAGTTTCAAAGGTCACACAAATTAATCCTACGAACTTTTCTCTGCGTTCCTCTGCCCATCCCGCAAGGATGTGTGCAGGCTCTCGGGGGCTGGGTGCGGACGTGGCCCGGCGTTCCGAGAATCGATGGTTGTAGTGTTTCAGCTGGCTTTGTCCAGACTGAGGGCCTTGGAGGGGGACGGCTGGAGCACTGGGGGCCCCCTGGGGGAGAACAGAGAGGCAGGTCTGGGGCCACCGTTCTGCCCCGAGAGGCCCTGAGAAACCGTGGCTGGGGTTCACACCCAGGTGGTCAGCTACTGCAGTCAGGCCCCCCAGCCTCAGCTGGCCTCCTGAGTCCAGCCAGGGGGCTGTCAGACTCGGCTCTGAGTGGACACAGAAGCGAGACAGCGGAAGGCAGGCTCAGAGTCTTGGCCTCAAAGTGAGTGTTAGTCATCCACTGCCGGTAACAAATTACCCCCAAACGAAGAGGCTTAATTGACAGACATCTCTCATCTCGTGGTGTCAGTGGGTCAGGAACTCAAGAGCTGCCCAGATGAGAGCTTCTGCCTCCCGTTTCTCTCGAGTCTGCCAGCAGGGTGTCTGTGGGGCAGCCCCACAGGAAGGCCAGACCAGGGCTGCAGAAGGCCCCTGCAAGATGCAGCCCGTACGGCGTGGGCACCTCTGAGGGCTGTTTCAGTGAGCTCACTGCAGGGCCAGCGCCTTCCCCAGCCAGACGGTCCAGGAGAGGAAGCCGGGAGGAGGGTCAGCTCCACTTCCGACCAGATCTCAGGAGTCACTCCCAGTCCTGTCTTCCACACTCTTCAGAAACAGCTGCTAAGACCTGCCCACAGCCCCAGGGAGGCAAAACAAGCCCCGTCTCTTGAAGGGACACTTGCCAAAGGAGCTGTAGACATCTTTGTCAACTTTTGTGAAAATCTTTCCGTATTTCTCTATGCTTATGTATACCAAAGGGTATAAAAACTTGAGTCGTCAGAATCTCGATGAATTGCATGCATTTGGATGAATCTGCATTGAATCCTGGTCTTGTCATTCAACCGACATCTGTGAATACCAACATGCGCCACTGTTTTTCTGGACTGTGTAGTATTTCACACAGCGTGATGTCAAGGTAGGTGTTTATGGGATGATGGGTGTTGGCCGAATGCCTGGAGCCACCATTAACTGTATTTAGCTCATTGTTCACTGGTCATTCAAGTTGCAGTCAGAGTTTAACTACTTTAGACAGACTTTGGGTGGATGTGGGGTCTGAGATGGCTGGTGCTCTATCTGGGCTCTCTTCTCCCAGGGCACAGGCAGCCTCATTCTCACGGCGTCCTGGGGTTGGGGGTGACCAGATGCAGGAGGGTGAGGGTGGGGGGAGCACGCCTGCAGCCCTCACGCTCCCTTTCTCTCTACTTCAAAGGCAGGGGGCCTGGATCCTCAAGTGAAGGCGTGGGCGTTCTGTTGGGAGAAGCCCCTGGGATTTGGGGACCATCTGGTGGAGCCCACCACAGCCCTTGTCCAGTGACCTCTGCAGATGTCCTCCAGGGGGCTGGGTGCTGGGTCAAAGGACACGGGCATTTTAAATGCTGACACGTGGCCTCGCCGCCCGCCACGAGCGGCGCTCACCCTGCTGGGGCCTCCCTGGGGCCTGGCCGCTCCATCATGGGGCCGGGTGGCCACTGGGCGTGCTCACTGGGGCTCGGGACTTGCCCCGCTCTCCGGTCTCGGGGCCACCCGCTCCGTCCTGGACGGTGGACTGCCCGAGTGGACAGACCGGCTCAGCCCGGCATCCGTCCAGGAATGCGGTTTTGAGGAAATGAATATTCAAAGAGCCCGATCCGTGCGGGTCCTGGAGGGGCGGGAGCCTGGGGGCCGCAGCGCAGGTGGGCCGGGTCTGGCTCTGACCTTGCGGCGGCAGATACCCCACGCGCCGTGCTGGTGTCTGGAGGATGCCGAGCTCCTGAGGGCAGCTTCTGCCTTGGCCCAGCTGAGCACACAGCAGGCGCAGGTGAAGTTCATCCTGTGAACGAGTGAAACCCCGAAGGGCTGAGGGAAATGTGAGGATCTGAGTGGTTGGCCCTAAAGCTGCTGTGTCGCAGCCCTGAGCCAGGACCTCAGAGAGTGGCCGTGCTAGGAGACAGGGTCTTCGCAGAGGAGCTCACGTTACCACGAGGCCGTGAGGGTGGGGCCTAACCCATATGCTGCTATTCAGTCAGTGAGCTGTGTCCGACTCTTCTGCGATTGCGTGGACTCTACCCCACCGGCCTCTGCTGTCCATAGGATTTTCCAGCGTGACCTGTGTCCTCACAAAATGGGTACATGTGGACACAGACAGGCACAGAGAGGCGTTCACGTGAGGGCGCGGGGACAGGGCACCTCAGAGGGAGCCGGCCCTGCTCACTCCCCGGTCTTGGACACCCTGCCTGCAGAGTGTGCGTTTCGAACCGCCTGCTCTACGTATAGCGCTGAGCAAACCAACACGGGGGCTGTGTGGAAAGTGCTGGCTGGCAGCCTGGCTGAAGGAGGGCCTAACCCTCCAAGCAGGTTGGGGCCAGGTGTCCCCACGGCCTGAGGAGGTGTCTGTCACCAGTCCCAGTAAATACGCCTCCGGGGGCCGCCCCCCGCCCCGCGCTCTGCGCCCCATCATGCTGTGTGACCTCCCAGCCGCAGCTCCAGACCCACGATTCCTATTTCGTTTCTAAAACCTGCTGATTCGTCCTCATTACCTGCTCCGGGTCTCACTGCCGGTGGTTTTATTTCCACTCCTCTGGCTTGTCAGCACATTTCATTTCCACGGCAAGAACTGGGTCTTGGATGGCCAATTATTCCCCATTTGGAATCGTTCTCTTCAGCACAAAGAACCTCACACGGAAGGTTCATTTTATTTCAGGCAACTCAGACAGCAGTTATGCCCCCGGATGAGTTATCGGGGAGCGGAGCAAGCAGGTGTGAGTGTGAGTGTGTGTGTGTGCCCCCTGTTCTCAGGGCTGTCTCTCCTGCTCACTGTCACCGTTACCATCACACTTAGGAGCTAAAGACGCCAGACTGTGGGCTGAATCTGAGCCCGGAACCTCTGCAGGGTGGGGCGTAAGCGCCCTAACTTCCCTGGGCCTCGGTTTCCCCTCCATGTACGGGGATCACGGGGACCACATCTCAGGCGCAGAAAGTGATGGCCCAGGGCCCAGGTGACGGTGGTCCAGCATGTTGTCATGATGAGCCCTGGCAGGCTTGTTCCTCCCGATGAGCCCTGAGGTTGGTGGAGGACATGTAGCTAGTGAACCCATTATACAGAGGAGAGAAGTGAGGTTCAGAAACACTGAGGACTGTGTGCCTAGCTGGGACGCAGATGCAGGCTTCTGATTCCAAACATGCTTCCTCGCAGGGCAGGCAGGACACACCCTCTGCCTCAGGGGCTGGAGGTGCCCGGCTGGTAAGTGCTGCCCCAAAAGCCAGGAGCCTAACACAACATGCATTTGTGTGGGAGAGATTTTCTTCCTGGCCTTTCACATGACCACAGCTAATAGTCACCCTTGGGCTCTGAGCAAGTTACCAAAGAGATTCTTTAAGGGCAGCCTTTGTGGCCTTTAAAAAGCACAATCAAAGTTTATGTCTGTGGCTGGGAGGGCAGACCTCTCGTCTATCATAAAGTCACGGCTGGAGTGGTCCAGAGGAGGGGCGCCCGGGAACCCGCTGATTGTCAGGCTTCCCGGGAGGGGTTCTGTGCCAGGGGGGCCCCGCAGGTGAGACCTTGCCACAAACCTGTCCGTGGTCCGTGTGGCCCCGGCTGCTGCAAGGGGTGCGCCCCGCGCGCTCCCACGTCCTAGGGTCGAGCCCGCCCTGTAGGGGTCAGGGTTGAGACAGGCAGGGGCCGGGTGGGGGCCCTCGGGGGCGGAGCCGCAGGGACGGCTGCACTGCTGACCGCTTGGGGGGGCCCAGGCCTCAGGCCCCCAGAACAGCCGGGGGTGTTCTTGTGACGACGCCTGGAAAGAGCTCCACTCACCTCCCCGTCCTGAGAGTGTGTCCATCAACACTGCTGGGAGCATCACAGGCCTCCGTCTGCTTCCCGGAACAATCTGAGCTTTATTGCGGTGCAACTGATATCCCAACACAAGCACGCTTAAATGTATACATCTTTCTTCCCCCGTGCCATTAAAAATTTCGTTTTATATTTTTAGATTCTATTGGACTATAGTTGATTTAAAATGTTGTGTTAGTTTCAGGGGCATAGCTTAGAGATTCAGGTATGCATGTACATACACCCATTCTCCTTCAGATGCTTTTCACGTCCAGATTATTACAGAACATTGAGCAGAGTTCCCTGTGCTATACAGTAGGCCCCTGCTGGTTAGCAAACGTGGACAGGTTTGCTTTGAGGTCTCGTCTGTGGGGCTCCCCTGGCACAGAGCCCCTCCTGGGAAGCCTGACAATCAGCAGGCTTCCCAGGCCGGAGGAGCAGAGAGGGGAGAGCCCCTCCTCTGGACCACTCCAGCCGTGACTTATGGTTGACTCTCTTCTATGTAGTCGTGTATGTATGTTAATGACATCTTGTTGAGTTTGGACACAGGCACACACTCATGATACCCTCACCACCCAGGTGCTAACCGCACCCATCACCTCCCAAAACTTCCTTGTGACCTTCTGTTCCCCTTGTAAGAACACAACCTGAGATCAGTCCTTTGCCCCTGTTTTAAAGAGCGTGGTTCCCTCTTGGGAGGTTGGTACCATCTTGGGCAGCAAAGCCCTAGAACTCACCTTGCACCCAGAGACGCTGCACCCATGGACCTCCATTTCCATTGGCTCCGGCGGGAGCGCACCTGCTGTGAAGTGGGCCAGGGCTGACGGAGCCCCTCCTGTGAGCTGAGCACCTGGGAGACGGAGAAGGCCCGCCCCCGCCCCCTGCCCGGGGTGCCGACAGCCTGGCGGGGAAGGTCGGAGTCCCGAGCGCGGCCTTAATCACTCACTGCGTGTGTCCCCGTACTGGCGCCCAGGTGGCGGGAGGGGAGACAGCCAAGGCCGGGCAGCCTGTGTGTGTGTTGGGGGTGGGGGATGCTGGGGTCTGTGGGCCCAGTAGGGGCTGAGCGGTGAGCCTCTGCGGGGGAGATTCGGGGGCTGTGGCCCAGGTGAGCGCGGCACCCTCAGGAGACCAGAGCCCGCATTGTCCACCCGGGGTTCCAGGGCGCCGGGACTCTGGGCTTCTTCAAAGCCCCAGGAGTCCTCTCTGAGAACCTCGGTCCGCGTCTGTCAGTAAGGGCTCATGACTGAGGGCATCTTACGCGAGCTTCAGGGAGGCTCAGAGAACCGGGAGGCCCAGGCCCTGGTACCGGCTCGGCCTCCAGCTTCTGGTCCCGGTGGCCCTTGGCCTCAGCTGCCCTCTGTGGGAGCCGGCAGGTGGGGGCAGTTAGTCTCCAGGGTGGGCCACCTGGAAGGTTCTGTGGTTTGACGGCACAGGGTTATTTAGGCAGAAAGGGCGGCTTGGCTGTGAAATCGTGGGTGGTTGGTGTGGTGTGGGGGCTGATGGCCCAGGGACCACTCCCTTCCCTGGAGCTGGGCGGGGAGCTGCTGGCTGGCTGGCTGTTCGCAGCTCTCTGGTTCTGGGGAACCAGGGAGACCCTCACAACGCTCCATGCACCTTCCAGGCAGCTGGTCCCTCTGCTGCTGGGTGCTGGCCCCAGAAAAGCCACCACACCTACCATCCCAGGCCCGGGGCGGATTCGGGAAATGCATCTGCTGTGCCCAGCGCCCAGGAGCAGAGACCTGTACCGTCCTCCCAGCCAAGCCTCTTCCCCATGTCCTTCCATCCAAGCAGCTTTGACAGAAGCCATCGATGTTTCTGCAAAGCAGCTGGGCTGTGTTACCATCCCTCTGGGGACGAAGGTCACGGCGCCCTTGTCTGTTCAGCGCGGCTCTGCAGAAAGGGCCTAATTACTAATTAAAAGCCGGGTTGGAGCCCTGGTCCTGCAGCTGCACAGGCCTTAATTACGCCTCTCCCCGTGCATCCCGGAGAGCAGGGCCTTGGGAGGGGACGGTTGTTGGTTCCTAATTGGCTTCATGTGCGTAGCCCAAGCGGTCCCTCTCCTCGGGCTCCCAGAGATGCCAGAAAACCCTGGGAGCGTTTCCTGCCCTCTCCCCGGGTTGCATCCAGAAACGGGCGTCAGGGTCTCTTCCTCCTGTGGGCTGCTCACTTCTTCCCAAGGAAGCGGCTGTGACTGGACCGCCTGGCTCAGGCCTGGCTGCAGGGGACATGCTCCTTCCCAGGGTCCTGCCTCCCGTCTTTGCCCGGGTATCCCCACCGGTATCCTCGGACCATCTGCCTCAGAATTGCCCTCGCTGGTCACACAGCTGGTCCCCAGGCCCCTCGCAGTCATCCCCAGAGAATGGGGGGTTTTCAGGCTCTGGTGTGAGCAGTGAAGCAGGCGCATTCCCTCCTGGGTCGGCTGGAGAGACGGCGGCGAGCCCTGCCCACACCATGTCCCCATGATTGGGGTTGAGAAGTGGAGTACCTCCTGCTGAATCAGTAAACGAGGATGTCATGGCCATCAGCGACTGCGGCCTCCACTGTGAGCCCTAAGGGCCCACGGAAAGGGGGAGCATACCTGCCATCTGGCAGCTGTCAGATTGCAGCCACTCCCGATGGTGACCCCAAGAAGCTCAAGGTGTGGAAAAACAGGAGACTGGCCCCTTAGCTGAGACTCGCAGGGAAGGAACAGTTCCAATGAGCCCAGACTCTTGCATCTTACCAAACGGAGAGAAGTGCTAAGTTCTTAACTGGAAATATCTGGCTTCCTTTAATTAACAATAATTTTTTGATGTTCAGACTGCCTGTCATTTGTTGCAAAACTTCCGTATAACCTGGCTCCCTTCCTCCCCGCCTCTGAGCAGTTCTCTCAGGGACACTTGAGATGCTGCCTCCCGGGTTTAAGTCCCCCAAATTCCCACTGAATAAAATGGAACTTTCAACCTTCCGGTTGCATGTATTTTTTCTTTTCTTTCAGTCGACAGGATGGTCCCAGGCTTGCAGCAGCCTGGCCCTCCTGGCCTTCTCCACCTCTCCACGTCCCTTCCAGTTGCCAGCCTGCAGGCCGGGGGTGACACATGCCCGCCTTCAGGCCCTCGCGGGGCCCTGCCTCGGGGACCATCTTGCTGACACCCATCAAAGGGGCCCTCCCTCCCAGGAAGCCTTGCTCTCTGGACTGTGTCCACCTCTTTGCTGCCCGTGAAGTGGACTCATGCCCTAAATGAGGCAGGGTGCTTCCTCCTCCCTGTGGGCTTAACTCCATCACACAGCTGCCCTGCCTGTCTTGCTCACAGTGGGCATTCGCCATCTCAGGGCCAGATCTGTGATGACTCAAGGAAAGGATGAAGGATGCAGGGAACCCTGGCTGATTCCTGACAACCGGGCGGAAGCCAGAGGCGTGGCTGGTGCTGCACTGGGGGAGGGTAAGCGGCCACAGCCTCCACCCAGAGCCAGAGCTGCCCCCGAGGGGGGAGACTTCCTGAGAAGACCCTTGCCAAGTGGAGCTAGAAGGCAGGTGGCTGTGGGTCGGATCTCTTCTGCGGACCCAGCCGCAGATCCCCGGGGGGAGCCTGGGGCTGGGGCTCAGGCTCCATCGGCCTGGAAGGCCCTGGGGCAGCCACAGGGCTCTAGATGTGCAATTACCCAGCTCTAAGGCGTCTGCCTTCTTGAGATGCTCAAAGCACCGCAACTAAAGTGGAAAACAGCAACAGTCCAACCCACGGGCAATGTTAACAGCTCAGACACTTCGGCAGTGGAGGCTTGGGTCACGAGTCAGGCAACGAGCCTCAACAGCGAGGAGGAGGGCGGAGGCTGAGAGCGGGGTGGGAAGGCAGTTAGCAATACTCCCTCGGACGCGTGACCAGGTGTGGCTCATGCAGACACGCGTGTGTCGTCCACACAGTCACCGAATGCTCTTGAGTCCCGGCTCCATGTCCCCACTGCTAACCCAAGTCGCGTTGGCGGCAGCTGCTTGTCTGTCTCATTGACGTGGGGGCTGGGGGTGGCCTCTAAGCTGCCCTGTATTCACAGCTTTACATAAACCCTCTTCCCGAGCACAGGCTCACCAGGGCCTCACTGCTAATGAACGGATGAACTCTGGCACCAGAGCTGGGCCATCATGTCTGAGACGCCACTTACAAAAAGACGTGGACTCCACCTTCTTGGACTTCCCTGGTGTCTCAGAGAGTAAAGAATCTGCCTGCAATGCAGGAGACCCGGGTTCGATCCTTTGGAGCCTTAGCTCCAAGGGATGCAAACTGCCCTCCAGAGAAGCTCGTGTGTCGAGAACCCAACCACTCGGTCAACAGCCGTGTGGGTGAGTGTGAGTGTAGCCACGCAAGGCCCTCTGGATCTTTCCGGGACAGACCCCTCTCCCATTTCCTCTGCTGCTCCTCTGCAGCGCCCAGCTGACAGCGTCTGATGCACACTTCTGAGCTGTCCTACAGATGCTAGAGCCACCACAAAATGGAAGGACTTAAAACTTTATGGCCGCGAGCACACCGCCCCCAGACATGCTGGTGCCTGAGGACCGAGGGTGTGAACCCCTGAGACACGCCCTGTTCCCTCCCCATCTATAATGGAGAATGTGCAGGAGCCGGCCAGACACCCTGGGGTCCCGTCCCTCACACGGCCTTTAAAGAGGCTTTGCTGAAACCCTTCTGGGAGTTCAGGGTTTCAGAGCACGAGCCTCCTGCTCTCCTTGCCTGCTGCCTTGACAGTAAAGGCTGCGCCTTCCTTCACCACAGCCTGCCGTCGGCAGACCGGCTTTGCGGCTCTCAGGAGGCCCCTCCCCAGTCCGGCTCCAGACCAGCCCTTGCAGGCCCCCGGCTGCAGCTCTCGGTGACTTTGGGTAGAGACCCCTGGCTAAGACACCTCAGATTCCTGTCCTCAGGGGCATCGGTGACGCATCTAAGTTTCGGGAAATGTGTCACACAGCCGCTCGTGATAGACAAATAGCACTCTCAGTACCGAAGTCATAGGGGACCGAAGGGGAGTGTGACTCGGCAGGAGGAGGGGGCACAGCCCCGGGGTGGGGAAAGGGCTCTGTGCTCGCTTTGGGCAAGGCTTACCGTGTTTTCAGTTTTATGGAGGTCGTTAGCATCGCATCAGGCGTCAGGCTGCATCCTGCTCTTGTCGGGCACTGTGACCGCTGAGATGAGCTCGGTAGGGGGAAGGGGCTGACAGCGCGGCTGTGCTGGGTTCCCCTGTGTCGCCAGCCTTACCTACCGCCCTCTCCTGCACAGCCCTGGGCTGGCGTGGTCCCCAAGGGCAGTCGCAGCCTCAGGAGGAAGGCCGGGGCAGTGCCGGGCACAGACTGTCTCTTCTCTGTGGCCAGCACCTGCCGACCCTGCCCCGGGCTCTGATTCCTGGGCCACATGTGTGTTCAGCTCCTGACAAAGTGTCTGGCATCTCCCCAGGGCACCTGGCCTTGAAGCTGGAGGCCGTGGCAGGGAGGCTACCCTTGAGAGTCCACGCATCTCAGCTGTTTCCTGGTGTCCTGCTTCCCCACTGGACATCCACCTCTGCCCCTGGCAGGCTGCCCGCTGACCTCAGGCACCACTGGCAGGTGCAGAAGCAGAGCCTCCTGTTGACTGTGTCGCCAGCTGCCACGATTGCATCAGAGCAAAGTCCTGTAATAAACCCTTTAACTACGTCTCCCGGTGGTCCTGCCTCTCTGATCAAAGCCTCATCCTGACCTCATTCCCGAACAGTGAGGCCCTGTCCTCCTGTCCTGAAGGAGAAGAAAGGGCGTCTCTGTGGTGTGTCGCGGTCACCAGGAAGATGGTGACAATGTCTGAGGCCAGCGAGACTTTCCACTGAAAGAATCACACGGGGACACCGCATGCAGTTCACAGACTTCGGTTCTGCCCTTTAGAATAATCCCCCGAGGCAGGGCACAGGACGCTCTGGGGTTGCTCTGCTCATCAAATCAAGACGGCAAGGGCTGGGCCTGGTGACTAGAGCACACACATGTGCGGGCACACACACACACGCACACACGCACACACAGACACGCACATGCACACAGAGGCACATGTACAGAGACACAGATGCACACAGCCAGACGCACAAGCACACCTACAGACACACACAGCACACACGGCCGGACATACAAGCCACACACGGAGAGACACAAAAGCTCGCTTCAGCCCCATTTCACGTCTTAAACAGAGGCCAGGAAAAATGGCGCCTCAAGGGGATCCTGGTGAACTCGACATTATTGTTGACTTTTTGAGACTTTAGGAGGAGAAAGGGTCTCAGAAAATATTATTTCTCGTTGCCGTTGCCAGTGAAGGTGAGGCTGGAATGGTGAAGATCTGTGTTTGGTGGTGTGTGCCACAGGCTGGGGCGTGAGTCTTTGTGGGCCTTTCCTCACGGGGCTCCCAGTGTGAGCACCACCTCCTGGGGGCCCGCCTGGGTTGCCTCCGCTGCCTCCCAGCTTCCTGCCCAGGGGCCGGATGGATGCTCTGCACTCGGAGGTACAGACGTCGCTGGTTCAGGCCGTCACTCCATCCCGGCAGCTCCTTCCATGGTACCGGCCACATGGAGAAGATGGAGGCCGGCCCAGAGGGACAGGGAGGATGCAGAACTGCACTGCAGCCACACCCGTGGAGAGAGCACACGGCCAGGGTCCGGAACGTCCCGGGTGGCGAGCGTCATTCTGCAGGGGGCACTCCCGTCGTCAGCTGGCCTCCCACGTGGGCCCAGGAAACCTCGTCAGAGTCCAGAGTCAGCTTCTGCTCATCATTCATCAGTGTATGTGCACCTTCATTATTATGCTCCACTGAAACCCTATAATTAATCGTGCCGTATGAAACCAGAGGCTTGATGAAAGACCAGCTGGACAGAGAAAAACACATGTTTATGCCACCTGATGAGAAGAGTCGGCTCACTGGAAAAGACCCTGATGCTGGGAAAGTTTGAGGGTAAGAGGAGAAGGGGACGGCAAAGGATGAGGTGGTTGGATGACATCACTGACTGGATGGACAAGAGTTTGAGCAAGCTCTGGGAGATAGTGGGGGACAGGGCAGCCTGGCATGTTGCAGTCCATGGGGTCGCAGAGTCAGACACGACTGAGCAATTGAACAACACAGTGGTTAGGCAACGTGTTTAATCCTCGCCTTCTTCTGGCACCGTCTCCTCCGGGTTACAGAGGTCAGAGCTTGGACCCATGGCTCTCAGCCCTCAGCGCTGGTGTCCACCAGCCTGTGCTCCAGCGAAGATCCCAGTCCAGCCTCAGGCCAAGGGTCACATCAGAGTGTGGACCGGCCGGCATGGACCCTCCTTCCTTTCTTACCCTCTCAGCTGCTCTTCCCGAGGTCAGTGTCCAGGGCAGGCTAAGGCATGGACATGGCAGGTCCCTAGTGATGCAAGTCCCCTGGCCAACCTCACTCAGCCGGGGGCGGCCAGCCCTGCCCGACCCAGACGACTAGAGGAGAAGTACTGAGTCCAAAGATGGGCATGCTGGAGGCAGGTCTCTGAACCCACGAGGCCTAAGCGTGAGAGGTACTTCTGTCTGTCTGCTTCATCCCGTTTCCCCAACGCCTGGCATGCGATTGGAGCGTA
Source organism: Cervus canadensis (assembly GCF_019320065.1). Lineage (NCBI taxonomy): Eukaryota > Metazoa > Chordata > Mammalia > Artiodactyla > Cervidae > Cervus > Cervus canadensis. The sequence continues at coordinate 100,359,214 of NC_057390.1, read as the reverse complement.
ACAGACACTCACTGAGCAAATGAACCTGCCTGAGTTTCAATAAAAACTCTCTGAGTCATTGTTGCTCCCGGCTTCTGTTCTCCTCCCGACACCGGACGGCGGTTCAGTCAGAACGCACGCTCCGCCGTTTTTCATCCACCCGTCCAACAGCGCACTCCTAAAGGGTCTGTGACAGCTGCAGGCCAGAGGGAGGGGCGCGGAGGGCCTGCCGCCGGCTTCTGCGTGGTGGTCCTTGGATCCCCCAAGGAGGAGCCCAGGCGGTAGATGGAGGTGCCCCCGCCGTGAGGGCTTGGGCCCTATGCGCGCAGGTTGGTCCTGAGGCTCCAGCTTCAGCTGAAGGACTGAGAGCAACGTACGAGGCAGCTGGAGGGCTTCTGTTTGAAATCGCGAGGAAGTCAGGACAGAGGAGAGTGGTGGGTGAACGCGAGGAAGCAGAGGCAGAAGGAGGGGTTCTGGAGACTTGCGGTTGCTGAAAGAGCTGTTGACAGAGCGAAGGAAGCCTTTGTTTTGGCGCCGTTTAAAAATAGCCTCTGGCTTTCCAGGTGGCGCTAGTGGCAAAGAACCAGCGTGCCAACGCAGGAGACAGAGGAGATGCGGATTTGACCCCTGGGTCAGGAAGATCCCCTGGAGGAGGGCATGGCAACCCACGGGATTCTCGCCTGGAGAATCCCAAGGACAGAGGAGCCTGGTGGGCTACAGTCCGTGGGGTCACAGAGAGTCGGACATGACACTTCAGGCGGAGGAACAGGACGCTTCTCCCCTAAAATAGAGAACAAGACAAGGATGCCCACTCTCGCCGTTTCTACCCAATGTTGTCCTGACGCTTCTAGCCAAAGCAATTAGGTAAAAGGAAGAAAGAAAACACAATCAGAAAGGAAAGGAAAAGTAAGCTATCTATTTTTGCAGATGATGACTTTGCACATAGAAGATCTCAAGTAGCCCACTGCCAAAAAGACTCATATAACTAATAGAGTTCAGCAATGTCGCAGAATATAAGATCAATATACAAAAATCAGTGCATTTCCATATACTTGTAATGAACAGCCAGAAGTGAAAATAAGAAAATAATTCCATTTATAATAGTAGTAAAGGAATAAAATATATAGGGGTAAATTTAGGATGTCTAGGGGTAAATAATTTCATGGCAAATAGATAGGGAAACAAAAGAATTAAAGACTATTTTCTTGGGCTCCAACATCGTTGCGGACAGTGACTGCAGCCACGAGATTAAAAGCACTTGCTCCTTGAAAGAAAAGCTATGACAGACCTGTCAGTGTATTAAAAAGCAGAGACACTACTTTGCCAGCAAATGTCTGTATAGTCAAAGCTATGGTGTTTCCAGTAGTCATATACGGATGTGAGCGTAGGACCATAAAGAAAGCTGAGTGCCAAGGAATTGATGCTTTTGAGTGGTGGGGTTGGAAAAGACTCTTGAGAGTCCCTTGAACTGCAAGGAGATCAAACCAGTCAATCCTGAAGGAAATCAACTGTGAATATTCATTGGAAGGACTGATGCTGAAGCTGAAGCTCCAATCTTTGGGCCACCTGATGCCAAGAGCCACCTCATTGGAAAAGACCCTGGTATTGGGAAAGACAGAAGGCAGAAGGAGAAGGGGTAACAGAGAACAAGATGTTGAGTGGCATCACCAATTCAACGGGCGTGAGTTTGAGCAAGCTCCAGGAGATGGTGAAGGACAGGGAAGCCTGGCGTGCTGCCGGCCGTGGGTCTGCGAAGAGTTAGACACAACTTAGTGACTGAACGGCAACAGCAGATTTAGGAAAAGAAGTGCCAGGATTGTACGTTGAAAACCACAGAACATTGTTGACAAAGCTAAGACTGAATCAACAGAGAGATGTTCCAAGGTCTTCACATAAAAGGCTCCAGTGGTAACATGCCTCAAGTTTATCTACAGATTCGGTGTAGCTGTTATAGCCACGCTTTCCGGGAAACAGACTCACTCAGAAGGACAATGCAGATAGTGGAGTGCAGTTTATTACGCCGGCGGGCCCAAGGCAGAGTCTCCTCTTAGCCAAGGACCCCGTCCAGCATTTGTGAAAATCTTTTATACCCCATGCGTACGTGTCTAAACCCACCTCCTGCCCCATGTGTACGTGTCTTAAACAGTCAATAGTCAATAAGCCCGCAGTTACATTCCAACCAGTTAATAATCGATAAGCCTGTGATTACATCTTGACAGATACGAAAAAAAGTTTATGACCTGTCCGGAGACAGGTGTGATTACGGTATGCTTCCTCTTAGGCAATGAGTAGCCTGGATGTGATCTTCAGGATTCCTCTGTCTGGAGGGGGTCTTATCCTTCCATTGTCGTCCTCACAGGCACTAAGCAGAGAGTTCAGAGTCCACTGGAGAGGCAGTCGAGCACAGCCAGCACGGACAGGCCTGAGATGGAGTTCAGGCCCTATGAATTCCTTCTTCATAGCTTCTATTGAAATCTTAGCTAGCTTTGTGTGTGTGAAAGCAGATAATGTGATCCTAAGTCTCACGTGAAATGCACTGAATCTAGAGTAGCCAAAACAGTCCTTAAAAAGAAGAATCAAGTTCCAGGACTCACCCATCCTAGTTTGGAAACCTACCACAAAGCTACTATAAAGATAGTGTGGTTCTGGCACAAGGACAGATGGAGCGATCAATGGAATGGAACTGAGAGTCTGGACACAAACCCTCACTTTTGCGGTCGACTATCTATAAGGGTTCCAAGGCAGTTCAATGGGAAAGAATAGTCTTTTCAACAAACAGTCCTGGGCATCCACATGCATGCACAGAAATTATCTACACATTAAAAACGATCTCAAGATGTACTGAGACCTAAATGTCTATGAAACTCTTGCAAGAAAACAGAGGCGTGCATCTTTGTCAGCTCAGACCAGGCAAGAGTCTCTTTGAAATGACATCAAAAGCATGAGGAACAGAAGGAAAGTACATCATTTGGGCTTCAAATTAAAACTTTTGTACATCAAAGGACGCGAGAAAGTGAAAAGACAACTGACAGAATGGGAGAAAACATTTGCAAATCATATCTCCGACAAGGGGCTTGTATCTAGAATATATAAATAACTCTTACTCCTTAATAATACTAAAAAAGAAATAATCCAAAATTTTTCAGGGCAAAGGACATTTCTCTAAGTAACATATGCAAACGGCCAATAAACACATGAGAAGAAACTCCGTGTTATCCGCTGTTGGGAACACGCCAGTCAACTCCGCAGAGCGGTACCACGTGACCTCACAAGGCCCCTCCTGGAGGCACACCCAGCAGGGGCGAAAACGTGTCCGCTTTCACCACTGACCAGCGCCCACCCCGGCCTGTCTCGTGCCCCGTGACGCAGCGCACGGTCAAGCCGTGGACTCTGGGGCTGGGGTGGAGTGGGGGGCTCTCACAGGCCCAGAGTCGGGGGCAAGCCGCTCCAGACCCACATTGAGACGCCAGCCTGGCCACTGAGTTCTTTCTGCCAAAGACACCCGGGGCCTCCGCTTCCTCCAGAAACGGCGGTGCTCCCCTCCACGAGCCGCCCCAGCAGCCCTGGGAGGAAACACCGCTTCCCGGGATCTGGGCGAGGCCGCCAGGGGGGCAGTCGGGTCCGACCCCGGGCAGACTGGGGTCACAAACTGTTTTTAGGGAACTGACTCCAGGCGTTTCTTTTCTGCCTCGCTTCTCCCCTGTGTCAAAGGACCAGCTCGGACCACACGACCTCTGAGCTCTGAGGATAAGCTCTGCTCCCAGAAGACTGCCCGGAGAAAGCATCAGTGAGAAGCCCTGGTCAGAAGGACACGCCCCCACCTGCACGCTCAGGACGCCCCTCTCTCGGCCCGGCCCCGGCTCTGGTCTGGCTCTTGTCCCGGCCACCTTCACCCTTCACGGCTGGAGCAGAGCCCTGCCCCAGTCTCTGGGGTGGGGCACACAAGAGGGGTTTCGTTTACCCCTCGTTCCGAGACCTGGGGGCAAAATAATAGTAATGCTGTCGTGAGCACCAGGAGAATGTTTATCCACAGCCTCCAACTTTCCCAACAATTTGAACGCCAAGCAGAATGTGCTGTATTTATAGCAGTGCGTCCCGCTTGGAGAGGAAGGTATTTGAGAGCAGAACAGCCCTTTCTTTTAAACTGCTCGCCTCGAAAGTGGCCGGGCTGTCAGCATTCAGAGCTGGAAGTGCAGGTACAGGAGGAAAATAAGAGCAGAGTCACGCGCAAAAGGCCCTTGGTGACAGCCGCGCGCGGCAGAGGGGGAGCTGGGCGGCTCTCCTTTTCTGTAAGGTAGCGTGGGCATTGGTCCCCGCAGGCCTGCCCTGGCGATGCTGGAGAAGCAAGCAGATGGCCCAGCACCCATGGGGGCTACGTCCACCGGGCACCCGGGGCTGGCGCAGGCACGGCGGACTCAGTTTCCCGGCTCCTGGGACGAGAATCAGCACTTCTCTCCCTGGGGCCGAGATGATTAATGAACAGCAGAGGAGAGCTTTGAAGATGAAAAATACCCTCCCCATCCTGGGGATTAATCATCGTATAATGCGTGTTCCGTGACTGCGTGGCGACTTAATTACCTGGAGTCGACAAAATGGTTTTCCTCCTGCTCCTCTCTAGAGGGACGGCTCCCGCGGTGGGGCCCGCGGTACGGGCTCTCAGCAGAGAATCAAAGCTCTCTCTGCAGCCGCACGGAAGCTCCAGGAGGCTTTTCAGACATCGCGGCCTCAGATGGAGACGGGCCTGGAAGGTTCCGAGAGGGCAGACGGGCGGAAGGCAGGAATGGCTCTTCGTGTATGATGGAAATGGGGTTGAATTGGCGTCCCCCTGAGCCGGCTGAAAGTGTCCTGGTCCCTCAGAGAGCCTGTCCCAGATTGGGGGGCGGGATGTCAGCGTGGGCCTCCAGCTGCAGTTTGGAGGCCAGACCCTCGTCACAGGAGGGACTTGGGGGCAGGACACTGGCCCTGGTGACCCCACCTGAGGCCATAACCACTGGGCACCCGCTCTCTCCTTTCTGGGCACGTTTCATGGGGACAGGCAAGTGGGTCTTTTAAACTGTGAGGTGTTGCTCATGAGTGAGCAGACGCCGCCACATGACCGGTGAATAGGAAGGATCCACGCTGAGTGGACATCCTTAACCCCTGCTAACACTTCCAGGGAACCCCGCCAAAGTGTCCTGTCCTCTAGTTTATTGCAAAGGGGCATCTGAGCTTGTCAGATCAGGTGGGACTTGAGAATGAGAGCCTCAGGGAAGCAAGAGGCCCCTCAAGGGCAGAGCACGTAACCTGGCTCCAACATGGCGTCCGGGAGCCCCGCGGAGACCCCACTTCTGGTGAAGATGGGCAAATACCCTCCCCTGACAGAGCCTCAGTTTTGCCACCTGGAAAGTGGGGCTAATAGCAGGGTCCTCCTGAAAGGTGAGCAGTGCCCTCTGCAGGGAGCTTCCGAGGCGGCCCTACCCCCTCCTCCCCTGCTCGTGACAAAGCCCAGCACCGAGCCCCACCCTCTGTGAGCAGGATGAGGCACCGCACCCTGAGACGCTGCTAGGACCCCCCTGAATCCATGCAGACAGAATTCTGATAGCTGGAGGAGCCCAAGGTCTGGATCTGCAGCCGGGGAGCAGGACCAGGGGAGGCTGGACTGACCGGGATGAGAACCTCCACTCATCCCTGTCTGGTTCCAAATCCAACCACATCCATCACTGTCAGATCCAGGGGAGCGCAGGGCGGCCTCCCCTCCTCCCGACAGCAGCCCGCCTGAGCGGGAGTATCAGAGCACAGAGGGACCACACCCCCCCCAAACCAGCTGTCCTCAGAGGAGCGGCCCGACGACATTCCAGAACCCCCGGTGTGCCCTGCGGACTGCTCTCCTCCAGCCCGAGGGGTTGGGTGTACTAAGTCGCTCAGTCGTGTCCAGCTCTGTGACCCTGTGGACTGTAGCCCGCCAGGCTCCTCTGCCCATGGGATTCTCCAGGCGAGAACACTGGAGTGGGTTGCCAGGCTCTCCTCCAGGAGATCTTCCTGACCCAGGGATTGAATCCACATCTGTTACGTCTCCTGCATTGGCAGATGGGTTCTTTACCACTAGCGCCACCTGGAAGCCGAGGGGCTGGGGGAGGCAGAGATGCAATCAGTCACCTCCCCAGGTCAACCATCTAGTTGTGGTTGATGCATGTTCAAAAGGAAGGGGGAGGCAAAAACTCTCAGGAAGGTTCCACTGATCAGTCTTTACAAGTTCATGTAAATTATTTCAATCAGGTAATTTTTGGGGTCCTTCCAGCTTAGCTAAACCAGAGACTTGATTAGAGGAAGTAGAACTAACTTGAAATCTGGGGCTCACGGGGAAGGGCCCCTGAAGGATGCTAGTGACAGCCGGGCATCAGGGGACAGCAGTTGTGTCCTGCAAAAGGCAAGACTGTCTCCTCGTCCTCCTCACAAAGCCACGGTTCACCGCTGGCCAGCGCCCGCGCTCGCCACCTCGGCTCACTCTGACATCCACCATGTTGCTGCTGGCTCCCCAGATGTCACATGCAGAATGAAGCCCCAGCCCCAGGTTACAAAGACGAAGAACAGCTGCAGAGTCATTGGAGCCCTCCCAGCACGGCATGACTGTCACTTACAACGGATGTCATTGTGGATTTTCTTTACATCAGTTCAGTTCAGTTCAGTCACTCAGTCGTGTCCGACTCTTTGCAACCCCATGGACTGCAGCATGCCAGGCCTCCCTGCCTGTCACCAACTCCCGGAGCTTGCTGAACCTCATGTCCATTGAGTCGGTGATGCCATCCAACCATCTCATCCTCTGTCATCCCCGTCTCCTCCCACCGTCAATCTTTCCCAGCATCAGGTTCTTTTCCAATGAGTCAGTTCTTCCCATCAGGTGGCCAAAGTACTGGAGTTTCAGCTTCAGCATCAGTCCTTCCAGTGAATATTCAGGACTGATTTCCTTTAGGATGGACTGGTTGGATCTCCTTGCAGTCCAAGGGACTCTCAAGAGTCTTCTCCAACACACAGTTCAAAAGCATCAATTCTTCGGCGCTCAGCTTTAAGTCCAACTCTCACATCCATACATGACTATTGGAAAACCATAGCTTTGACTAGCTCTCCTTCTTTACATCAAGGAAGGTTGAAATTTGCCTGTGGATGGTGCTGTGTGCTGCGGGCCATCCATCATGCAGCTCCGAGCTGCGTCAGCCGTATGACCAGGTGATCCGAGGTCTCAGGCCACTCCTGTCATCGGCGAGCTCACAGGGTCCAGGGTGGCCCTCACGTCCTCTCCTGCTGCCTGTGCAGGTCACAGAGTGACTGGGGGCTGCTCAGGCCTTGGTCCTCTTGTTTGGAGGAAACTTAAAATATCTAGATGTCTGGGTTGCCCTGCAACTCAGGACTCCCTCCACTGGGGTTGTTATTAATATGACAATGTCGCCGATTTTTCTTTAGAAGGGCTGGTAGTAGAAAGTGGGGAAACTGTTGTGTCTGGTACCCAAGGCTGACTGACCCCAAGTGTTTCCTGAGCAGCTCCAAGTTGGCAACTCTTGAAAAAGGAACCTGCCTCCTGGGGAGGCTGGGGATCAGTGGAGGTCCCCAAACTGTGGTTTTGGTTTAACCAAGAGGTGCCCCAGAGCCTGACAAGCTGCCAAGGAAAAAATCACGAGACGCACCCTGACCTGGTTTCAGTTCTTATTTGTCATCCCTTTGAAACAATTTGTGGGGAAATTGCCCAAATGAAATGCTTGCAAAACAGGTTATGACTCCCTCACGGAACTTGCTAATTGAGTTTGGAAATTTTGGGATGGATTCCTGAGCTTAGAGTGACCTGCCATCTGGCTTGCCCGGGACTGAAGGGTTCCTGGGACATGGAAGTTTCACTGCTGAAGTGAGGTCAGTCCTAGGCAGATGGAACCAGTTGGTGAAGGTCCCCTATGGTGGCTGTCTGTGCCACCATGGAGCCCAGAAGCTCCATCATGTTGATTGGCCAATGGCCAGCCAATCAGAGGCTTCCCTGAGAGTCCTTACTTGTCGTTGCTGGGTCATGCTCTCTTTTGCCTCCAGCTCAAAGACCAGGATGATGGCGACTTCTCTGCAACTGAGCCCATGTTCTCTCTGTCTCTGGAGAAGGAAAGAGCCCAGCCAGAGACCCACGTGGGTGCACGTGTGCTCCTGGGAGTCTGAAAGTCCACCCACCTGCCCTCGGCCACCTCTTGTCACTGAGAGGGCCAGGATAAGGGGTGCTGGGAGGGTGGAAGGAAGTGTGGTGTGTCCAGGCCTGAGGCTGGGCCCCGCAGAGAACTTCCACCTGAGGTGACTGCTCAAGAAGAAGGAGTTGAGAAGAAGGTGTTTACGTGCAGTAAATGTTGAGTTGCTCCCAGTGCTTCTCCGTGGCACTGTGTGCCTGGGATTAATTTTATCCATTCCACCCACATCTCGATACCCTTCAGCAAGGTTAATCCTGTCCTAATGCAGGTTTAAAAATCAAATCCACTGCAATGAACAAATGTCGTGGGCAGCCTCAGCCTATTCTTTTATGCAGAGTAAATATGTTTGCACAACGGCTCTGGGAACAGAGCTCCAGAGCGGGTAACGTGTGCGCGCAACATGGCTTCATCTCTCTGCTGCTCATTTCATGCATTATATATGACGGTCCCCATCCAGCTCACCAGCCTTCAAGTCAAGAGCAAAGCAGATTGTGTTCTGGTCCCCGGAAATAAGGAGCCAAGCAAGGATTTGGGATTTTAAGAATTAGTTTAACTTGGATGAGAACTGACTCCTGGGTTTTTCTTGTCCGCTCACAAGCTTTATAAAAGCATGCAAGAAGTAAGCAACAGCCACAAACAAAACAAAATAACTCCTGCTTCTAGGCTGGTTTTCTCTGGGTTTCCAGAAGGTGAAAATGACCTCCATCCCTTGCAAATTGGGAGGAGGACGCTGTGAGATCTGCTTTCCCCACAGTGTCCTCGGGCCTGCAAACTCGATTAAGATATTAAACAGCACATGGGCGAGCCGGGTCTCCCGGGGAGCTGCCTCTGCTGGTGTCCTCAGCCTGGTGCAAATGCTTCCAATCCCAGGATGCCGAAGGCTCTATGGGAATGATCTGCCTCCTGAGATATAAATTCCAATTTACTCTGACACAAGCGATTACCCTGCGAACACTGGTCATCTGTCTTCAGGTGCCCGGGGGATGCTCTGGCTGGTGTTATTATCTCCTGGAAATTAAAACGGCCCGAGGGTGAGGGTCACTTCCTGCCAGAGCCAGGGCGTCCTGCCTCCCCTGCCCCAACCTCTGGGCCTGGGAGGGGGCGGCAGAGCTCCTGGGTCACTGGAGGAGGAGCCGCGTAGAAAGCCTGGTGGGGGGTGGTTGGAAGAAGAGGCCCCTGTGTGGAACAGAAGGCCAGGGTCTCTCCCCTGATGGTCCACTGGGCAGAAGGGTCCCTCTGCGGGGAGGGGTCTCCAGAGTCGGCTGCCCCCATCTAGGACGCCGCATCTAGGTCTGCAGGGCCGGCCCCCCGCTCTGAGGAACCGTGTGCCAGCATCCCTGGCCCACCCCCGCCTTCCCCGCAGAGCTCTCTTCCTTTAACAGCTTTATTGAGAGCTAAGTCACACTGCATAGACGCACCCCTTTTAACTGCACACTCAATGCTTTCTGTGTATCTGCAGAGCTGTGAACCTTCAGCGCATTCCAGTTTTAGAGGGCGGTGAATAGTCTATATTTGAGAACATTCTAGAATGTTTTTATGATCTCCAAAGAAAGCCCGTATCCCTTTGCTTTCACCCCCTGTACCCCTCCCCTGGCTGTCCGCACGGACGCGCCTCTTCTGGCCGTTTCGTATCGGTGCAGTCGGGCAGCACGCGGTTTCCTGACCGGCGTCCCCATCAGCGTCGTCCGAGGGCTCCGTCAGCGCCTCGGCAGTGTTTCTGCTCTGATGACACCCTGTTGTACGGACGGCCGTGGGCACGTGCGCGCTCAGTCGCTTCAGTCGCGTTCGACTCTGTGTGACCTCATGACCTGTAGCCCACCAGGCTCCTAGACCACAGTTTACTTATTTGTGCATCAGCCAATGGGCGTTTGGGCTGCGTCCACCTTCTGGCCACTGTGAGCAGGGCTGCCTTGGGCAGGAGGGCCATGTTCTCATGCGGATGTCCGTCGTCACTTCCCCTGGGGACACACAGGGAGTGGAATGGGGGTGGTGAGGCGGCCCCACGTCCCGGGCGCTTTCCCAGCGGCCGTCCCGCTTTCTGTACTGGACTCCTTGGCAATCTTGTTCCAAGTCACTTTACACCCCCGAGGAGGCACACTCTTGCGGGCTGGTCCCAGTTCCTGCAGAATTTAGGCTCCTTCACCGCCCCCGCACCGCCCCGAGCAGAGTCCAGATACAAGAGCTGGGGGACTCTTGCCTGCTCCCTGAGGCTCAAGCCGTGAAAGTACAGTGGGGAGCCGGCCGGGTTCTGCCAGGGTCCAGGGACCCTGGTCTCAGGCTGCAGCTGGTTGGGGGTGGGGGCAGGGGAGCGGGTTCCGGCTTCAGCAGAGAAGGGTCAGAAAGCATGTCCGGTCCAAACGTCCCCTGGAAAACGGGGAAACTGAGGCTCCGAGAGAACGGCGTGCCCCTGAGGCTACAGACCAGCCTGAAGCCGCGGAGGGAACTGCTTCCTCCCATCCTTTCCCAGCCCCGGCTGCCTTGGGCACGCCGCGGGAGGACTGGAGCGGGCGGGTTCATCTAGCAGAAGGCAACCAACCATCTTCTGGGTGTGTTTGCCGTCGGGGTCTTACCTTTCATACTGGGCCGGTCTCCACCCTTGCCGCCCCAGGAAGAGAAGGGGCGTGATGGGCACTGGGGCTGGATGACAGCCAGGCAGAGTTCACCCTCCACTGCCCTGAGTCTTTGAGCACGTGCTGTGTTTCCCCAGCCAGAGCCCAGCTCCCGGGGGGCAGGAGCCCCCACCTGCGTCCTGGCACATGGGGCTGACAGGGCAGGTGCCCTGGTGCCCAGCAGGGCCCGCAGGGCTCTGCCGGCGAGAAGAGAGATTGGCTATTTTTGCAAACAGGCGTGTGTCTGTGTGCTGTGTGTGAAATGGGCACATATATGTGTGATGTGTGTGCATTGGTATATATGTGCGTGTGCATACATGTGTGTGCATGGGTATGAGTGAGTGTGTAGTGCATGTGTGTGCATGGGTATACATGTGTGTGATGTGTGTGTGGGTACACAAGTGTGGGTGTGTACATGGGTATATATGAGCAGCTGTGTGTGCATGCATGCTCGTGTGTATGGAAGTGTGTGTGTGTGTGTGTGTGTGTGTGTGTGAGAGAGAGACAGAGAGAGAATGAGTTCTCATTCTAGAAAAAAAGGGAACTGGTTTTTCTCAGCTCCATTTTAGTGAATCATCATAGTTTTTCCTCACCAAATCATCTCTCTAGAAAAAAGCCAATACATTCAGCAGGTGTATTGGGTATGTCTATTGCACATATTGAACGGATATATTGAACTGACACAAATAACATCTATTTTCACCAATAATGATCAATTAGAAAATATGATTTTTTCCAAAGGTGTCATCCACAGGGTAGGAACAGAAACCATAAGGAACCTAGGAATTAACCTAACCCGAATGTGAGACTCTGATGTGACCTGAAGATATAGAAAGACTCTGGGCCCTCTGATGGGAAGGTCTAATGTCATAAAGATGCCAGCTGTCTTCAGATTAACCCATGAATCCAATGCGATCCCAATCAAAAAATTCCTTGCAGAACTCAGACATGATCTAAGATTTATGTGGATGTATTAAGGCCCACAAAAAGCTTCACCAGCTTTATAAAGGAAGAGTAGCATGTGGGCTGTCCTGCGAGATATAAGGCACCCTAAAAAGCAAAGAAATGAACCCCACGTGGTCTTGACACTCAGTGGTGGACTGGATTCCGAAGTTTGGAGGCAGAGCCCACCGACCACCTGTGGGACCTTCACTCATTACAAGGCGGCCCCACAAATCCAGTGGGAAAGGACAGAGTTCCAGACAGTTCCCGAAACCTGCCCATGAGATGGAGCGTAATAATGAATCCCCGTGCGTGTGTGTGTGTGGGGGGGTGTTACCTAGAAACTAGGAGGACCACAGGGAATGAAGAGCCAGATGGGAGAAATAGAAGAATAAAGTTAGAAAATGAAATGCAGGAGATTATCTTTGGGACTTCGGGGGAGGGAAAGACTTCATAAATAAAACTTTAAAAGCAAAAATGGTAAGTGCAAAAGACTCCAAGGGCAAAGCTAACGGGGAGCCAGTGGGAAGGGAGCAGATGCCTGCACCGTCTGAAGCCAACACGTGACTCACGTCTGGAAAGCACAACGAGAAGGCAGCGACCTCAGGGCGACGGAAGAGCGGGTTATGCAAGAGGAAACCTTGGAGCTACAGCTGTTGAGGCCCCAGGCAACCATCAGAAAACTGAGGAGCACAGAGCACGGGGACCCCACGCAGACACGTCTGTTCTGAAGGACAGTCCCTTCAGGTAGCCGAAGTCAGGCTCCGCAGATCGCAGGGCCTGGAAATCCACTTGGTGTCAACACAGGGGCCTGGGAGACCGCAGGGCAGCATCGGTGGCCGAGGAGGGTGGGCTTTGAGGTCACCCGGGAGACTGCCCAGGAAACACGGACAGGTCCAAAGCGATGCAGACTTCGCATTTGAAAGCCGTGGGCTGGATGTAGAGAAATGCACCAGGACACATGTCCCTGCAAGTCACTGGCCCACACACATGCGCACACACGCGAGGCCCACACGGCTGAGTGGAGAAAGCAGAATTCAGAATGAGCTCCAATAAGCGCCATTTACCTACAAGAAAAAGCAGGCACGCACGAATACACTTTCCGGGAACATCGTTCAAGTCAGAAGATGTCCCTGCTGATAGCTGAGGAAGAGGAGCTGAGGGAGGGGGCCTGGGACAGGTCTGACGCTGCGGACTGGCCTAGAAATCAGGTCATCGTTAGGGTCTGTGACAGTGAAGGGGTAGGGATTCCAGAACGACGGGGCCCGGGGTGACTCTCTCTCCTGACCCGCAGGGGACGTTCGGCAGAAACGTCTGCTGACATTTCCGGTTGTCATGACTTGGGCTGGAGATGTGACTGGCATCTAGCAGGCACTGGATGGTTCCCTTGGCGAGAGTGGTCTGGGCCAAAAAGTCACTAGCGCCAGGGCTGAGCGAGCCTGCCATGGGGGAGCTGTTAACAGCAGGAGAAGGGACGTTTCAGGCCAGTGAGGGGTGGGGAAGAGAAAGCTTCCTTCTGGCAGCTGACGGCCTGGCACGGCGCCAAACCCCGCGCCCTACCCCAGCTTTTCAAGGATGTGCCAGGAGGGGCCCGGGGAGGGTCTCCCCTTTGGGAACCCCGGGCACTTTTGCCTTACTGGGCCCCTTCCTCCACAGAAAATCATTAGAAATTGTATTTCACAAAGATGGAGGTTCAGAGTTGAATATAACCTTGGCCATATTTTATCTACTTTTTCCCTCTAATACATCGAGAGCATTTTTGTGGACCCCCTAGAAGCTGTCATGGGCTTCCCTGGTGTCTCAGTGGTAAAAGAATCCTCCTGCAATGCAGGAGCCACAAAAGATGCAGGTCCAATCCCTGGGTGGGGAAGATCCCCTGGAGGAGGGCTCGGCAACCTGCTCCAGTATTCTGGCCTGGAGAACCCCATGGATGGAGAGGCCTGGCGGGCTACAGTCCACGGGGTCATAACGAGCCGGACACGACTGAGCGACTGAGCATGCAGGCGCAGAAGCTTCCGGGGACTGCAGGCACTCTAGGACCAGTGGGGGCCGCACGCCTGCGGAGCCCTGCCCCCCGAGGGGGCTGCCTTCTGGTGCCACGTCTGGTCGGTGTTCACAGCAGAGAGGGGTTCCCAGGACACGGCTCCCCGCATGCTCGACGGGGCGGCCAGGACCCGGCCCAGCAGCTGAGAGGTGGGGGCAGGGAGGGAGGCCGGAGGAAGGCAGGAGGTTACAACACCACCAGCCAGAGGCTCCTCCTCCCAGGTTGTGAAATGCCCACTGGAAACAGAGGCTTGGCACAGGCTGGGGTGGCTGGGGGGGTGGTTGGGGGACAGGTGGCCAGGCCTGGAGGGCCGCCCGGGAAGCCGGCAGAGAGGCTGCCGGGAGGAAGTCAGGGCCAGGGAAAGCATGGGCGCTGACCTCCCCACGGTCACTGACCACATGGTTCCAACTTATCATCCTCACTCCACGGGGTCCTCAAATCCACCCTGTTACCCCAAGTCTGATGACAAAGAAGACTCAGAGAGGTCAAGCGACGGGCTCGAGGTCGCACCGCCTAGGTCAGAACCTGGGCCTGTGGGTGGGTGTGGCCTGGGGCATCCTTCAAGGCAAGCCCCGCGTGCTCCTTCTCCCCAGATAGAAAGTCACAGACAGCTGGCGAGGGTCCCTTCCCTGGGCTCCAGGCTGGACTGGACTCGGCAGGCAGCCTCTCCCCCGCTGAGGGGCTCCAGATGTAGACGGTCTTCACAGCCAAACGAAGGTGCCTCTGGGGGATATCACGGGGACCCCGCCAGGTCCAGCCGGCATGCAGCCCCTTTCCTGAGGCCCTCCAAACACGAGTCCTTGCAGGAGCAGGAAGGAAGGGAACCAGCAGAGGGACAGGGGAAGTCCTACCCTGGGGGACACTCCCTACTACTGGGAGGGAGGAGGCCGGGGCTGGGGGCCTCTGTGGGTGGGGGAGGGTTTACTCCTGTGCTCCCAGGGGCCCTGATGTTCCTGGGGTTGCTGTTCCGACGCTCAGTCATGTCCGATTCTTTGCAACCCCATGGACTATACTATCTGCTCCCTGTCCTTCACTATCTCCTGGAGTTTGCTCATCCACTGAGTCGAGGATGCCATCCAACCATCTCATCCTCTGTCGTCCCCTTCTCCTCCTGCCCTCAGTCTTCCCAGGATCAGGGTGTTTTCTAACGAGTCAGTTCTTTGCATCAGATGGCCAAAGTGCTGGAGTTTCAGCTTCAGCATCAGTCCTTCCAGTGAATATTCTGGGTTGATTTCCTTTAGGATGGACTGGTTTGATCTCCTTGCAGTCCAACGGACTCTCAAGAGTCTTCTCCAACACCACAATTCAAAAGCATCAATTCTTTGGTGCTCAGCTTTCTTTATGGTCCAACTCTCACATCTGTACATGACTACTGGAAAAACTGTAGCTTTGACTATACAGGCCTTTGTTGGCAAAGTAATGTCTCTGCTTTTTAATATGCTGTCTACAGACTCTCCTAAGAAAGTTGAAGGCTGCAAATGCCATATTACTCACTGAAGCATTTTCCCCAAAGACCCATCAACTCATCAACAGAAATCAATAGTTTGAGTGGAACCGTGTGGATTAAAAAACCTCACTTTGCTGTGTCTACCAGCCTTAAACAATGACAGGGTGCTCCCACCCTAGGCCCCATTGGAAGACCCACCCTAATCCAGACTTCAAAATCTCAGTCAATCGGACCGCCCTTCCTGCTCTGGAGCGCTGAAGCTCTGGCGGATGCTGTGGTCCTCACCCTGAGCCAGGACCTGGATGAGGCGATTTGGAGTTTGAGCATCACTGGGTGGGCTCACATCTCTCCTGAATCCACAGAGTCACGTGCAAAGGCCCCATGAGCCCTGATGCACAGGCCCTGGTACTGGGGTGGAGGGAGATGTGCGGGAGCCCCAGCCCGGGACCAGCTCCCCTCAGAGGCAGTGGAACAGCACCTGTGTGCTGACAGCCAGCCTCCCAGGAGCCGGGCAGGACACGGGGCCCTTGTGAATCTCGGCGCTTGCTTGGGACTGGCGCATTGCGGCAGGAAGTGATACAGATCTCCCATGGCCACCGCATGCTCCATTTCATTGTATTTAAACTTCCTTTTTGAAGTGGACAACAACACTTCCTCACCAGAGTGCGTGAAACAAAGTGCGTCAGAAGAAGCCGGAGAACAGGGCCAGCCCTCGAGTCCCTTTCCAGCTCCGAGGACCCCTCCTGAGGGGGCTGCCCTCCTGGCTGGGGGCACCTGGCCCTCCTCTCCACAGTCCACTCGCCCACCTCATCCCAACATGGCTCTGTGGAGCGGCTCACTTTAGAATTTTACGTACAAATGCAACCAAACAAAGTCTCCTTCCTGATGCCACTTTCCCTGCGATGCTGTGTTTGTGAATTTCCACGATGGTTTTGCAGGGAGCAGGAATCATCTGTGTGATGCTCTGCAGGTCTCTCCGATTTGAACACACGTTGGGCCAGGGATCTGTCCTGCTCTGGATGGACAATTGGTTGCTGCGGTTTGGGGCGGGACGTTGTTCTACCCGTGTCCTCTGCCTGCAGATGTGGCAGGGCTGAGCTCCAGGTGTGGGTCATCGAGCCGGTGCAGGCGTGTATGTCTCTGATCACTAATCAAGTTGAGGGTCTCATCTTGTTTCTATCGGCCATTGAAATGTCTCTTTTGAGGAGTATCTGTGTAAGTCACCTTCCCATTTTGCACAGGAGCATCGATTTACAGCAATTCCTTATTTATTCTGGACAGAGAGGTTTGTCACTCCTGCCTGCGGCCTGCTCTCCACCCCCTGGCAGCTTTTGTCTCTCTCGGGGATGTCGTTTGAAAACCCAGTATTCTTAATTTCGATGTCAGTTTTCAGACTTGTCCATTACTTAGTTCTTTGCATTCCTGCTAGAGAAATCAACAAAGTTATCTGATGTCTTACGATGTGGCCCAAGACTACTGTTTCATCTTTCACATTTGGGTCTATGATTCTGCCAACATGGCTCTTTTTCTGCTATATGGTAAGGGTCAAGTTTCATTTCTGGTTTTCCCATGTGAATACCCAGTAGCTCACAGTGCTTATTGGAAGTTTATTCAAGGAGAAGAGGGCTGGGGGAGGGATGGAGTGGGAGGCTGGGTTAGCAGAGGTAAGCTAGTAGATGCGTGTGTGTGTGCTAAGTCACTTCAGTCGTGTCTGACCCTTTGTGACCCTATGGACTGTACCCCAACAGGCTCCTCTGTCTGTGAGCTTCTCCGGGTAAGAACACTGGAGAGGGTGGCTCTGCCCTCCTCCAGGGGATCTTCCCCATCCACGGATCAAACCTGCGTCTCTTACATTTCCTGCATTGGCAGGTGGGTTCTTTACCACCTGGGAAGCCCAAGCGATTAGATGTAGGATGGATAAACAGCAAGTCCCCACTGTATAGTGCAGAGAACTATATCCAATACCCTGTGATAAGCCACAATGGAAAAAATATTAAAAAGAATATATGCGTGTGTGTATAAAACCAAATCTCTCTGCAGCACGGCAGAAATTAACGCAGCATTGTAAATCAGCCGTTCTTCAGTTTCACAGCTCGCCCTTTCCCCACCGGCTCCGCGGAGCCGCCACTCTCACGCGCCTGCATCTGTTTCTAGATCCTTTATTCGGTTCTGATGGTTCGGTCTGGATCTGAGCTGGTGCCACACCATCCCAGTGACTTTACCTTCACGACAAACACGGGCATCAACTAGAGCGAGTCATCCTTCTTTGCTCCAGCTCAAGACATCCTAATTATTGGCCTTTAACCTTTTAGACAAATTTCAAATTCATCTTGTCAAGTTTCCCAATAAGAGGGGCATTTATCTGATAATGCAGTGAATCTACGGATCAATTAGAGAGAAACATATTTTTATAACGTTGAGCATTTGAATCCATGAACAGAGAATATTCTTCCAGTTGTTCTCTAAGCATCTCTCGTTCCCATCTGATGTTTCTACACGGACTAGTGTATATTTTGCCGGAGTTATTCAGTTATTTGAGTTTGGTGTCACTATTGCATATGTTTAAAATTTCCTTTTGTAATTCACTGTTTAACTTTTAGGAACATAATTGATTTTTGCTAAGCTCATTCATTCTAAAAATTTTAGATCCCCCTGAATTTTCTGCAAAAGTAATAGCGGCCTTGTACTTGCCGTTCCAACTCGTATACATCTGACTTATTTTTTCTGCCTCACTACTCTGACAGTGACACCACGCTGCCCAGAAGTGGCGATGGATGAGCACCTTGTTTGTTTTCAGTCTCCGGGGAAGCCTTTCTGTTCTCGCCGTTCACTGTATGTCATTTCAGTCACTGTAGCTTCTGCAGGTCTGTTTCTATACTGTGTTGCTTCTGTTTGTTCTTGTACCTGTTGTCTTTTGTCCTCATGAGCCTGGTTATCTTTTATGGCATTCTAAGATTTAATTTGAAAGGTACGTATATTTGCAGAAATCATTTAAGTCTTGGGTGATACTATTCTGAGAAGGTCTGTGTTGGTTTCAGCTTGGAGCAAGCAGGCAACAGTGATACAGGAAGACCCCACTAGAGTTTCAAGTCCCAGGCGGCTCAGTCGTAAAGGATCTGCTCGCCAGTGCAGGAGCCACAGGGGACACGGGTTCGATCCACGGGCTGGGAAGGTCCCCTGGAGAAGGGAATGGCTACCAACTCCACTCCACTCCGGGCTACCCATTCCTGCCCGGAGAATTCCACGGACAAAGGAGCCTGGCAGGCTACAGTCCACGGGGTCGCAAAGCATCGGACATGACTGGGGGGCTAATACTTTCACTTCTGTTTGTCTTTCTGAGGACAAATGGCCCCAAATACCTAACCTGTCATTGCCAGAAATCAGACGACCTTGGTCGACCCCACTTTAAGATATCTGAACTTGACAGAGTCTTGCGTTCTGTCATCTTTTCAGGCCCACATACTCTTAGGGACATTAAAGTGATACGTGATAGTGTGGTCAGCGTCCCACCTACAGTCATCCTATCAACAGCGAGAAGAGGAAGCAGCCTGATGCAGGGAGGGGCTTGCTTGCAGATGGGGCGGCGGGACTCACACTGGCCGCCTAAGACGGGATGAACAACCCTGAACTAGCTCCTCTCCAATGGACCAAGCTCAGATCCGTAGCTGGCTGCGGGCTGAGTGATGGCCGAGGCAAGGCGACCTCTTTCTCCCTCTGTCTCGGCGGGCTGGAGCCACTGCTCAACACTGTACCAAGTCTGGCGTCACCCCAGAGCCCACGAGATGGGCGCTAGGTCCTGTGCGCCCTTTCGCAAACCTCAGGTCCGGCCATCCCGCGCTTCTTTCCTAGCTGGAGAGTAAGTGCGGTTAGGACGCCAGCTCACGCATGCTGACTGGAGAAACATCACTCCACGAAGGAGTCTCATCCCCAGCTCCTCCCCTCTGGCACCGTCCTGCTCGCCTTGGTGACCCTCCACACGTCTGCAGAAGCCCTTCCTGGAAGGCCCACCGCCTGTGCTGGTTCAGGACAGCCTCTGGGATCTGGGGGGGCAAGACAAAGCCTCACCTTCAGGCGTCAAGACCAGACCCGGTGGTCCTCGGGGCCTCGGACAGACTCGGGGAGATGTCTGGCTCCCACCAGCAGAGCGGCTTCAGTTCCCCACCTGTGAAATTCAGACCATGGCATCTTCCTAATGGGGCTGGTGTGAGTAGCATTTGGCACCTAAGAAGCGCCCAGGATTCTTTTTCTCTTCCGCTGTGTTAGGTGCTCAGTCATCAGAACATTCTGGAAATCAGATGAGGGAGAGAGGGGTCTTACTCCTCCTCATACCCCAGTCAAAGCCTCCATGTGTTGTCTGGGCAGAGCTGGGTGATAAGGAGGGGGTTTGGGGATGCAGCTTTCCTTAAGCCACAAAAAAGGCAGACCCCTTCCAAGGCAGGGGTCCTGGGAGCTCTCTCACCCGGGAACAGGGTATCCTGCCAGTGGAAGTGAACCCAGTTCAGCGGGCAGCCTGCTGGGGCCCAGAGGGAAGGAAACGCCCTTTGCCATCCTCTGGTACCTCCTGTGGGTATAAACAAAGAGGCGGGAGGAAGTGGGCGTCCGCCTGGAGTGGAGAAACCGCAGGCCCAGCAAAGGCTGGTTTCCACCGCCCGCAAGAGCGCGGTCATGGACCAGAGGCCGTGGAGCTGGGAGGCACGGCCGGGGCCCTGGGCCCGCTGGCCCGCTCCGCGTGTGCCTGCACTTTGGGACCCTCGCTGCCCGGGCTGCTGACACCTGTCCAGGCCAGATGGACCTGTTTCCGGCCCCTGAACGCTGGAGCTCCCCACTCAGTGACCACAGGGAGCATCCAGGGCAAAACCCTCCAGCTGCACCTTCCGAAGACAGCGGCTCAGCCTCATCCTCAGACTAGGAGACGATGAATGGCCCGAGGCCGCGGGGGAGGAGCGGGAATTTAATCTGGGTCTATCTCCCTCTCAAGCCTCGGATTTGCTCCACGGAGTGTCCAGTCAGGTCTCGGCTCTGCAGCCAAGAAGGACAATGCCCCCTGCTTCCTGTCTTCTCCTGGACTTTTCAGAAAGGTTCTCTCATCCCAGGGCTCCCACACTCGCTTGGGGTTTGTTACTGCAGATTTTCGGCTTTCACACCAGAGTGTGAATCAGCAGATTAGAGGTGTAAGGGTGGGTGGCCTCCCTTTTGATCCCGTGCAGGGGGCTGGGCCCATGCCTGGAAAGAGGTTGCCTGAGGACAGACCAGCCTCGCCGTGAGTTGAGGAGGTATCTGTGGGGGAAGCATAAAAACTTGCTCCTCTGAGAGCATCTCTGGTGGAGACGACTCCAAAGCAGTAGCTCCCGCGTCTGCAGTGAGAGCCTGGCTGACTCCCACACGCTCTAAGTTGTCTCTTATGAGGATGTTTTAGTTTTGAAATCAACAAAACTTAATTTTTTTTTCCCCCCCGAGAAGGAAATGACCCCCTGGTCCCTGTTCTCCTGGAATTTGCTCTGTGTTCTTAGATCAAATGTATCTTCTCTTCGGGAGGACCTACAGGGACCCCTTCCATCTCAGGAGCTCTGTGGTCACAAATCTGCGGTCTGGGGTTAAAAATGTTATGCTGTCCCCAAATCCCCAAGTCTTATAAATACTTATTGTTGTCATGTAGTGGAAGTATCCACTGTTTATGAGGCTCTTTTAAAATGCCGTGAAGTATACCAAGAATCTAAAAATCTGCATTATCTGATCTAATCCTCCCCACAGCTTTATTTCTGTCCCCATTTGGATTCCCAGAGCTCAGAGGGGTTGAGTGACTTGCCCAAAGACACACGGCATGGAGGTGGGGGGCTGGGAATTGGCAGCGTGGAGTCCAAGGCCACGGCTCTGCCTGGCATGGCCTCCCCACCTGACCAGTGCCCACCAGAGGCAGGAAGCTCACTGCCAGGCTGACCCTTCATCTGAGACCAGTGACACGTGCCGGAGCCGAGGGACCAGGGGACCTTATGGCAGACACTCTTGGTTCGGGCGGCCTATTGTTGGCCCTGCGACGAGCGCCCTGACCCCAACTCCGCGTTTCTCTGTAGAGATGAAGCTGGTGGGTCTGGAGGGCTCCGACAAGCTGTCCATCCTCCGAGGCTGCCCAGGGCTGCCCGGAGCCCCAGGGCCCAAGGGAGAGGCAGGCATCGGTGGACTGAAGGGTATGTGCTCCGAGTCGGTGACGGGGGTCGCTGAGCGCCGGCTGTTCTCAAACTGGAGCCCGAGCAGGGCAGTGCCCCCGAGGGGTCTCAGCTTGGGAGTTTGGGTCACGGGTTCTGCCCAGAACCCACCGGCACCGCCATCCCCGGAGGAGGGCGCTGGTCCCAGCTATTGTCAGCTCACGTTTGGGAGTGTCTTCATGGAGCACGCGCTTCCGGGCGAGTGATCGGGACTGGCTTTGCTGTGACCATTGGCAGGAGCTCTGTGCCTCATGTGCCCGGCATGCTCACCGGAAACCGGAGCACCAGGTTTCCCTCCCTGCACCTCGGAGGAGACACCTGGGGCTCCGAGCAGCCAAGCACTGCCAGGGAGGGAGGAGCTGGGTCTCCACCCAGAGTGAGGGCCCCGAGCACTCCACACATCTTCCCACGGCGCAATCCCCCCTTACAAGGTTTGGGCCCTAAAACACGCTCCAAGATGGGGTTCTGCTGGGGGGCCCTGGGAGGAGGGCATATCTGGTCCGCTGCCGCCAGGGGTGTGTTTAGCTGGCCCCAGGAGGAAGCAGCGTTACCCCTCTGTCCCACCCCCACGCCCCACTCCCCTGGGCGGTGAGCCTGTTGGCAGACTCCTGCCCTTCCCCTTGCTGAGCCTGGGGCTGCCTCTCCTGACCCTCACATCAGTGCCTGGAGGAGGGCAAGGGGCCCTGGGTGGTCCTAGCCTCCTGCCAAGATTAATAATGCAGAGCTGGGCCTTATTATTTCTTGGGCTCCAAAATCACTGCAGATGGGACTGCAGCCATGAAATTAAAAGATGCTTGCTCCTTGGAAGAAAAACTATGACAAACCTAGACAGCATATTAAAAAGCAGAGACATTGTTTTGCCAACAAAGGCCTGTCTAGTCAAAGCTACGGTTTTTCCAGTGGTCATGTACGGATGTGAGAGTTGGACCATAAGGAAAGCGGAGCACTGAAGAATTAATGCTTTCAAACTGTGGTGTTGGAGAAGCTCTTGAGAGTCCCTTGGACTGCGAGGAGTCCAACCAGTCCATCCTTAAGGAAATCAATCCTGAATGTTCATTGGAAGGAATGATGCTGAAGCTGAAATTCCAATAGTTTAGCCACCTGATGCAAAGAACTGACTCATTGGAAAAGACTCTGATGCTGGGAAAGATAGAAGGCAGGAGAAGGGGACGACAGAGGATGAGATGGTTGGATGGCATCACCGACTCGATGGACTTCAGTTTGAGGAAGCTCTGGGAGTTGGTATGGAGAGGGAAGCCTGGCAAGCTGCAGTCCATGGGGTTGCAAAGAGTTGGACACAACTGAGCAGCTAACGTTCTCCCCTGCATCTGGGGGAACACAGAGAGCTGGACCCGTGGCTGGCATCTCCAGGTGCCCCTGGTGATAGTCTCTGAGGATGTGCTCCTGGTCCCAGCGCCCAGCTCGGCGGTAGAGCTCTGTGCCGCAGCGTGAACCGGGCCTGCTACACCAAGGTCTACAGGAGCCGGAAGCCGGTGGCCCCTGGGGTGCCAGCCGTCTGCCCCGGGGGCTGTGGGGGCTCTGCCCCCACTGTCTCTGCTGTCACCCTCACTGGGGGCAGCGACCCTGAGGATACTGGAGCCGGGGCAGGAGGGTCAGGACTTCATTCCTCAGGGCAGAGAGCGCCCAAGTAGGATGCCTCAGATGGCCTTTCCCTCAATGGTGTGTCTTTGGGATTTACAGGAGAACGAGCTTCGCCCAGAGTCCCTGGGAAGGCAGGGCTGGCCGGACCCAAAGGAAGCACAGGTGATGAAGAGCTGTGACCCCCAGCAGGACCCTGGGGCCTGTCTGCAGAGACGGACAGACAGACCGAGAGGGCGCGGGGAGGCGGAGAGAGAGATGGGAGAGAGACAGGGCGGGAGGGCGGCGGGAGACAGACGCGCCTGTTACTGCCCGCGTCCTGAGAGCCTCGAGGCGCCTGAACCGGTCCAGGGTCCTGGGTCCTCAGCAGCCTGCTGTGACCCAGGGAAGAGTCCCAGGCCTCAAGTCCCCAGCCGCCCACCCGTTCCGCCAAGAGAGCCGGGTGAGCCGCGGAGCATGCGTGTGGCTCAGCCTCACGCCCACCCCCCACCCCCCGAAGAGCTGAGCCTGGGGTGGCTTCCAGAGCGGAGGGTCGCTGTCCACTGACGGGCGTCCTCTGCACCCCCTGTCTCTCCCCAGGAGCCCGAGGGGAGAAGGGTGCACGTGGAGAGAAACGTGAGCCCCTCCCCTCCCCAGGGGCACCTGGCAGACTTTGCAGGGGGCTGGGGGGCGTGGTCCCAGAGGCCTGGGTCACAGGAGGTGCCCCGGGGCCCAGGAGACCGTCTGGGGGAGGAGCTCAGACCATGCCACTGGCCCCGCCCGTCCAGCCCACGGGTGGGGGCAGAGGGGCTGTCCTGGTGGTTGAAGGCTGGAGGAGCCAGCGGCTGCCAGTCTTGCCCCCAGGAGACTGGCAACATTGACTTATTGCATGACTGTGGATGCTTCGCTTTTTGTTTTTTTCTGATTTATGCCCATTTATTTAAAAATTTCTAAAAGTAAGAAAAGGTAAAACACCAAGACACAGTCAGGCTTCCCAGGTGGTGCTAATGGTAAAGTACCCGCCTGCCAGTACAGGAGATGGAGGAGACATGTGCTCGATCCCTGGGTTGGGAAGATTTCCCCGGAGGAGGGCATGGCCACCCACTCCAGTGGTCTTGTCTGGAGAATCCCTGTGGACAGGGGAGCCTGGCAGGCTACAGTCCATGGGGTCACAGAGAGTCGGACACGACTGAGTGTTCACAAGACACAGTCACAAGCTTTGACGACAAACAGAAAGTGCACTGTCGGGGCCCAAGCATACCCCAAACACCCCCAGGACTTTCCACGCCCAGAGGCTCTGATGGAGACACTGGTGGTGGAAAGTGATGGGCCCGGAGGAGATGACCCTCACTGCCGGGAGCCTCGAAGCCCAGGAGAGGTGGCCAGGACGGTGGTCCAGCCAGTTCCCCAAGCTGGCTGCCTGCACCCAGTGAGCCCGTGTGGCTGAGCCTAGGAACCGCTGCCCAGGGCTGGGGGCTGTCCGTCCCGGAAGAGCTGGGTAATGGTTTCCACTCTCGGTGCTGTGTTCACGGAGCAGAGTGGGGGAGGG
Organism: Cervus canadensis; assembly: GCF_019320065.1. Classification (NCBI taxonomy): domain Eukaryota; kingdom Metazoa; phylum Chordata; class Mammalia; order Artiodactyla; family Cervidae; genus Cervus; species Cervus canadensis. The sequence continues at coordinate 100,334,671 of NC_057390.1, read as the reverse complement.
CACGGGGCTGTTTCCAGACGTGTGACGTGCGTGTCCTCTCTCCCACAAGAGGAGAGCCGGGGCAGCTCCATTCGTGTGCCGCAAGTGACTGCCCACAGGCCGACCCCCCACCCCTGGACCTCAGCCAGGACCTGCTTCCGTGGGGGCGGTGGACCAGAAGGCCAGGGGCACACGAAACACTCTCTGCACACCTCTTGCTCCCCAGTTACAGGCAGCTGTTGCCTGAATGACATGTGCCTTCCACAGCAGTCTTCCTGTGGGAGCTTATAACTTCCCCTGGAAGGCAGGGTGCCCGGGCCGAGGTGGGGACAGCGGGAGGTGGGGGTGCCCTCCGTCCGTCCCGGGCCTCCGTGCCACCCTCCCCCGGGCAGTCATCCCCTCTTCCGCCCCCTGCGTGGCCCCTGCCCTGCCCAGGCTCCCGACCTGGCGTCCACCCCCCGGTTCCCCACCAAGGACCTTGGACCTGCAAGGAGCTGCTCACCAGGGGGCACTTCCCGAGCAGCTGGCACACCATCTACCTGCCCGACTGCCGGCCCTGACCGGGCTGTGTGACATGGACACGGACGGCGGGGGGGATCGTGAGCTGCCGGGGGTCCCAGAGATGGCCCCGTGGCCCGTGGGCGGTGGTGGGCACACTCGGGAGGCCCCTCTGGTGGGAGATCAGTCTTTAGAGGCCTTTGTGAGACTGTCTAACCCCAGGCTCAGGCTGACCCCGTCCTGTCACTTAGGTCGGGAGAAGCAGAAATGTCGGGGCAGGGGCAAGGAGGCCCGTCACTCTGGGCCACGGGCTGAGGCCCAGAAGTGCCCACTTCTCTCCAGCCGCATGACTTTGGGCTTGTCGCCTGCCCTCTCTGAGTCTCCATGTTATCCTTGGCCATGTGTAGGTACTCCCCTGGTGGTCCCCAGGGTCTCTGATGAGACCCACATCCTGGGCCCCAGACTGAAGCGCTGGGAGCTACTGGCGCTGTGCTCACGGGTGGCGGGGTACCCCGCGGGGGGACGGCAGCAGGGGCCTGTCTCCCAGCACCCCCCAGCTCATGCACAGGTTTTCCAGTGAAGGAGGGATGGCTCTGTGGACTTCTTCCGGACCTAGACCGCGTACAAGCAGGGCTTCGGCAGTCAGCTGGGTGAGTTCTGGCTGGGGAATGACAACATCCATGCCCTGACCGCCCAGGGTAGGGCCACAGCGGGGGCTCTGTGGTTGGGGGGCTGTAGCCCACAGCTCCTGACCTTAGCCCTGGGCCGTGTGGAGCAGAAGACCTCGCCCCCCGCGTGCTCTCCTCTGATAGCAGGAAGGTTATGCCTGTGCCAGCCTGGGGTGCGCTTCTCTCAGACTCGCTGAGTGTCAGAATCGGGAGAAGGGGGGTTACTGGAGGGAAGATGTCTTCTGGTCTCAGGACCAATCAGACCTTAGATCCCGAGAGGAGGAAGTGGGCAGCAGGCTGTCTGGACTGCGGTGGCCCTCCTCTCTCTCCCAGCCGTCGGTCCTGCCTTGAATCTGGGCTCTGAGACCCCGGAGCCCCCTCCTTCCTTCTCCTGGTCACTGCACGTGGGGGTCCCGACACAGTCCCCCTCAGCCCACTGCTCTGTTTCATAGACTCAGCTTCATGGGTGGTCCTGAGTTTAACTGTAGACCTGTGAATCCTATCTTAAATTCTCCCACTACCTCAGGGCAACCTTGAAGGTATCCACTCATGTGCCTGAAATTCCTGCAAAAGAAACGAATACAAATACACTTTCCTGCCCTGGCATTCATTGCGGTTTGCAGGAGAATTTAGGGTTTCCAGCAGAGTGAGGCTTCACTCCTTTTAAGGAACACCAACCGTGGGATTTCGGGCGAGACTGATGGAACAGAAGGGGAGCTGTCGGAAGTCAGGGAGCCCTCCCCGGAGCCTCACATCCACCAGCCTCTCACACCTTCCCTGCTGAATTTTCCCCAGATGCCAAGTTCAGATATCCCTCCAGAATTTACCCAAATTCCCACCTCCTCTGCCTGGAGGCACAGGGCCCCTTCTGCTGAGACCTGAACACCTTCCTCCAACAGGAACCAGTGAGCTCCGGGTAGACCTTGTGGACTTTGAGGGCAACCACCGATTTGCCAAGCACCAGCCATTCCGGATGGCGGGTGAAGCTGAGAAGTACAAGCTGGTCCCGGGGGCCTTTGTGGTGGGCGGTGCAGGTCAGAGTCCGCACGGGGCACCGCGGGGGCCGGCGCTTCAGCTCGGGGCTGGGGAAGCAGAGCAGCTGCTGGGGGTCCTGGCTCTGTCTCCCCGAGAGACCCTGGGCTGGGGGTTCCTGCCTCAGGGCCTGGCTTCTCCATCTGTGGAGGCAGACAAGACTGTGCCTGAGTTTCTTTGCAATGTGGGGCCCGCGATTCACTGAGGTCAGTGACCCTGTCCCTGCTAACACCTGGAGGAGGACGGTCAGCTCATAGGAGGCCTTAGAGCCCTGTTCCCAGGCGGCTCCACGGAACACCAACCCTGTGGGGTGTTCTCTCCAGAAAGACCCCTGGTCACAGACACTGGGAAGGCACTTCCTGTGGCCCATCCTGGAAACGCCAGGGTGCACTTGTGTCCAGGAGAGGAGCTAGGCGCCTGTTGGATTGCGCTGAAGCAGAGCTCCAGAGAGCAAGGCCCTCCAGGATGCCGGAGGGGATGGCTAACGGGAGCCTTCAAGCGCCCGTTTGACACACACGGCCTCCTCTGAGCCTCCAAGGAAGGAGCAGGGCGGGGACCCTTGACCTCAGGGTGTAGGTGAGGGCCAGGCAGGCGTGGGGGGGGCGTGGATACTGCAGGGGCCAGAGGTCAGCTGCACGCCCGGGGCTGGAGCTGGAGCCAGGGCCCCTGGTGAGGTGGTGCTGGGCCCCTGGGATGACCAGGGCGAGCCAGTGCGAGGGGGCGGTGCCCAGGAGAGAGGCGCGGCCATGGGGGAGAGAGGGCCCCGAGGGCCTGGGGGTCTCTGGGGAGCCAGGAGGAAACAGGGGAGGCTGGAGGGAGGCTCACGCCCTGGTGCAGAGTTCCGGGACCAGGAGGCGCCCTCTGCCCCACGGCCGAGGTGGGCTGTCAGCCCCCTGGGGGTCTCTAGAGGGAGGTGTGCTGGGTGGGCGGCAGGGCCCCCCGACGGTGGTTCCCTCTAGGACCAGCAACACCCCACTCCGCCCGTTCCCCCCCACCAGCAGGTGATTCCCTGACGGACCACAGAAGTCACTTCTTCTGCACCAAAGACCGCGACCGTGATGGGAGCGCCTCCAGCTGTGCGTGCCGCTCCAGGGGGCCTGGCGGTACCACGCCTATCACTCGTCCAGCCTGAACGGCTGCTACCTCCAGGGGCCGCACGCGGGCTGCGCCAACGGCATCAGCTGGAAGTCGTGGGGAGGGTACAACTACAGCTGCAAGGTTCGGAGATGAAGCTGCGGCTCACCCAGCCGCCCGCAGCCTCCACGAGCTTTGCTCCGTCCCCGGCGAGGGTTAGGCCCCCGCTGCTCCCCTGCCTCCGCTTGTAAGGCCCGCAGGGTCCAGCCCCTCCTGTCCGCATCTGAACTCCGAGACCCACAGCCTCGCCAGAAGCACCACGGTTTTAAAGTTTGTTTTCTGACATACTTTTTCCTGCCGGTTTTCATTTGCATCTTTGAGCTTGAGCTTTTCTGAGCATTTCTCCCACAGCCGATCTGCAGCAGGGCCTTCTGACCCAGCCGAGCCAGGGGCAGTTCAGCCCCCCTTAGCACGCAGTCACCAGTGTCCCCCAAGCATCAGCCGCAGCCTTAAGCGCCCACCATTAATAGACCAGGGGGTCCCCTCCCTCCCCCAAAGGCTCCTGCCTCCTCCTGCCTCACTCCCAGCATCACACGCTTTTAAACAGGTCACCCTGAGACTAGAACACTCTGGTTGAAAAGAGGGGAGTCTGCTATAAACAGGGGCTTTCTGCTTCCAGTCACTGTGGTGGTTGCTCTGGACCAGCTTCCCCCGAGAGCCACTGAAACACCAAACTCGGGCCCACACGGGACACGGGCTGCGTCCGCCCAGCAGAGGGAGGGCGGCAGGCCCCACGTGCAAAACCCCGAGGGCAGGAGCCTCGCTCCGCACAAGCCTCGGTCCCTGGACGATCACAGACCCCAGTGTGCGAAGCTCAACAGCCTGATGGGAGACGGAGGAGAGCTCTCTGTCTCTCAGGCAGGGAGACGCCTCTTATCCGAGACTCCAGAGGGGCGGGGTGGAAAGGGAAAGGTTGATGGGTTCAGCTGCATTCAATCAAGAGCCTCTGTTTATCAAAGGACCACGTGGGAAATGGAAGGAAACTCACCCAGGGACAGAAATCCCTCGCAACACGTGTGTGTGTGTGTGTGTGTGTGTGTGTGTGTGCGCGCGCGCGCTGCTGTGCCCAGCTCTTTGCGATCCCGTGGACGGTAGCCCACCAGTCTCCTCTGCCCACAGGATTCCCAGGCAAGGATACTGGAGTGGGTTGCCATGCCCTCCTCCAGGGGATCTTCCTGACCCAGGGATCGAACCCGGGCCTCCTGCATCTCCGGCCTTGGCAGGCAGGCCCTTTACCACCGGGCTGCCAGGGACGCCCTTTGTGACACGTAGGTTGCTAGTTTTCCACGGCTGCCCCAACTCCTTACCTGCAGCTCAGGGGCCTAAAGCACGAGGGGAACGTGTCACCACGGGGCCGTGCAGGCTGGACGTCGGGTGTGGGTGTGACGGGACTGGAAGCAAGTCGGCTCCGGCGCCGGTTCCTTCTCTAGGCTCTGGGGAGGGTCTGTTCTCTCTCTGGTTCCTGCTGCCGCAGGCTCCTGGACCTCCTTGGCTCAGGGCCCTCCCCGTCTTCAGAGCGGCAGGAGCACCGCCCTCTGGCCCTGCTTCCGGGCCGCCGTCCCGCCGTCCCTCTGGGCGTGGCGGGGAAAGCCCCTCTGCTCTGAAAGGCTTGGCATCCGACCGGGCCCACCTGGGTATCACAGGCCCTCTCTCTGTCTCCAGATCCTCTGTTTAGGCACCTCCGCCAAGTCACCGTCCCCGTGTAAGGTGACGCCCGTCCACCTGCGGATCAGGGGCTCTTTAGCCGGGGGAGCATATTCTGTCTACCATGACCCATTAAAAAAAACACAGCATGATCTCACACCCAGAGTATTTAAAGAACTCCTTCTTGTTGCTTAGTCGCTAAGTCATGTCTGATTCTTTGTGAGCTCATGGACTGCAGCCTGCCAGGCTCCTCTATCCATGGAATTCTCCAGGTAAGAATACCAGAGTGGGTAACCATTCTCTTCTTCAGGGGATCTTCTCCATCCCCCCGCCTCCTGCATCGAAGGCAGATTCTTTACTGCTGAGTCACCAGTGAAGCCCAAAGAACTACCAATCAACAGAATTTTAATCGCTTAATAAGACGGGTTAAGAGATTTGAACAGACACTTCACAAAAAATGATACCCACAGGACCAATACACTTGTAAAAAGCTTCTCTATTTTGTTGAGAATTATAACCAAAGTGAGATGCTATTCCACACTCGTCAGGACCGATAAAATTTGGAAAACTGATCACACCAGGTGTCAGGGATGCGGCAGGGTTGGGGGATTACACATGCTGCGGGCAGCAGTGGGAACTGAAGCCACCAACTTGGGGAAGAGTGTGCTATTAATCATTAGAGCAGAAGACACAGGCCCATAGCTGGCAATTCCACTGCCTGACATGGAAATGAGCATCGTGTGCCTCAGGGACCACGGGCAGGACAATCTATGTTGAAACTCTTCACGACAGCCCCAGGCTGGCAACCACCCGAGGCCCCCGGAAGAGGGCAGATAGTCATCTAAAGACTGTGTGTGCCAGATGCCACTCGGCGGCGAGAACTGGACAGCTGTGACCACACCCAGGGTGGAGACACAACGCGGCGGCTGGGCGGGGGGACCCCGGGCTGAGAGGCGGGCCTGGTGCCGGCTCCGCACCGCACGAGGCTGGTTTCCAGGTTAAACAGACTGGCAGTCTTTGGGGCAACCACCTGCCCCGACGTGAGAGCTGGGCCACAAGGGCTGAGCACCAAAGAATGGATGCTCTTGAGCTGGGGTGTTGGAGAAGACTCTGGAGAGTCCGTTGGACTGCAAGGAGATCCAACCTGTCCATCCTAAAGGAAATCAACCCTGAATATTCATTGGAAGGACTGATGCTGAAGCTCCAGTCTTTGGCCACCTGATGCGAGGAGCTGATTCACTGGAAAAGACCCTGATGTGGGAAAGATTGAAGGCAGGAGGAGAAGGGGACGACAGAAGATGAGATGGTTGGATGGCATCACTGACTCGACGGACATGAGTTTGAGCAAGCTCCGGGAGTTGGTGGTGGACAGGGAGGCATGGTGTGCTGCAGTCCGTGGGGCTGCAAAGAGTCAGACACGGCTTAGCTACTGAACAACAACAGCTTAGGTGGTAAACATATACCAGGAAGACAAGAGGGTGTCTGTACTTGGGTGGGATGCGGTGGTGACAGGGACCCCGCGGGCCTTTGGGATTCTGAGCGGTGATGACAAGCCCGTGGGCCACACGGTAACAAAAGCAGCCAGATCTCACTTTTCCTCTTGGGGACTTTCGAGTACACACTTGTTCACAATTTTATAACTATCTGTGAAGGAAGTGCACACCCTAGATCTAGGGAAGCGGGCAACCTGTGCGTCTTTTCCTGACGTCCGCGGTCGCCGACTCAGTGACTGAGGACATGCAGCCCACCCAGGGCTGACTGGACCCCACGAGGCGCTGACCACCACCTCTCATCAGAAGTAAAGCCTGCTAGTTAAAACTGCACTTTTCTCCCTTAATAGGTAAGCATCTTATAAACCCAGGAAGACTTGTAATTCTAGAAGCGATTAATATACCAAAAGCCATAAAATTTGGACTTTCATATTAAGATATCTGGATAGCTTTGAAATCTCATGGTCCCTTAAGGTTTAAAGAACCTGGTTTATTGTAAAGAAAGCCTCATAAATCCAGAGTTAAATATGTAATTATCCAGTTGACTTAGCCTTGTAATGCTATCTAGAAATCTTAGTACGTTTATTCACAGGACTAGAATACGTAAGAAACTCTGGGTTCACTGCATTTGTAAGTGAAATCATTAGATCTCTAAAAATTAATTAGTACTAAGAAGGTTTTGTCCGCTAGGCAATTGAAATGCCTAAGAAGAAATTTAATATATTGCCCTTATTATCACAATTCAAAGTTTTGAAGGTTTAATGAACTAGATTTGTAGTATTCAAAGACCCTTAAAAGTGACTGTTAAGATTTGCAGGTCTTACAAATGGAAAATGAGATGCGTATGTCGAATGTGAAAGATTAGGCAAAGTTTTTGAATATGTAGCTTTCAGAAATCAACTGTTATTTTAGAAAAGCTGAGTCTTTCCTAAACACAAGTGCCTATCAGACTCAAATCCTTAAAACTCAGTGATGGTTAGAACAGCTCCGCCCTGGCACCTAGGGGAGGCAGAGGGTGTTTATTTAAGCAACCCCCCAGGACTGTTCCCAGCACCCGCTCCCGAGCGGGAGAAACCCCACTGCAGGGCTTCAGTGGGCGGGGTCGCTCTCCCAGGCTCGTTCTCGTCACCTCTCTCTTATTAGTGAATACGTTAATTGCCTGAATTCCCCTCTTCCAGCTTGTGCTGGGGACACATTCCCCTACTCTTGGGGTGTTCGTATCTGAGGAGCCCCGCCCACCTCTGCCCTCTACCACTGACCAGGAGGGTCTTTCGGCCCCTGTGAGCTCACTGCCCCCTGGCTTCAGCGTCCCCCTTGTCCTGCACACACTATGTCTTTATTGAACACCCTGCCAGACGTTGCTCTTATGCAATTGCATAGCCTTTATCCCTCTTGACATATTGTTGTTGAAACTCGGCCCCTGTTCACTGGTGCCAAACAGAAACGTGGAGACAGAGTTTGGGGTGAAGTGGAAAAGAGTAGCTTTAAGTGCTTTGCCAGGCAAAGGGGGCCACAGTGGGCTAATGCCCTGAAGACCATGTGACCCACCCTGGAGGACGTCATTTGTTGCTCAATCATGTCTGACTTATTGTAACCCCATGAACCGCAGCACACCAGACTTCCCCGTCCATCACCAACTCCCAGAGCTTACTCACACTCATGGTCATTGAGTCGGTGATGCCATCCAACCACTTCATCCTCTGTCGTCCCCTTCTCACTATTAGCTGTCTAATGGATGTGTATGGATGTGAGAGTTGGACCATAAAGAAGGCTGAGTGCCAAAGAATTGATCGTTTAGAACTGTGGTCTTGGAAAAGACTCTTGAGAGTCCCTTGGACTACAAAGAGATCAAACCAGTCCATCCTAAAGGAAATCAGTCCTGAATATTCATTGGCAGGACTGATGCTGAAGCTAAAGCTCCAATACTTTGGCCACCTGATGTGAAGAGCTGACTCATTGGAAAAGACCCTGATGCTGGAAAGATTGAAGGCAGGAGGAGAAGGGGACGACAGAGGATGAGATGGTTGGATGGCATCACCGACTTGATGGACATGAGCTTAAGCAAACTACGGGAGCTGGCGAAGGACAGAGAAGCCTGGCGTGCTGCAGTCTCTGGGGTTGCAAAGAGTCAGACACGACTGAGCGACTGAACACCACCACATCTTATCCGTTCATCTGCTGATGGGCATGTAGGTTGTTTTCACGTCTGAATCTCTATTTTAAGTGCCTCCCCAAGTGGCTCTGAGGAACAGCTGGGCTTGGAACCCACTAATATGCTATCTGCAGGGCTAAATGCGCTTGTGGATGATCTCAGGGCAAGAAATGAAAGCCCCGGGTCTCTGGCCTGTCAGAGCAGAGCTTGTGTGGAAGGAGACAGCGGTGCTGCAGGAGGGCAGAGCGGAGCTGATTCACGGGAGGACGTTTCTGTCTGAGTCACACGAGTTATCGGCCGAGCAACCAGGAGACGCCCCGGCCGCTCACGACACCCGTGCTTGTCGGACCCAGAAAGCCCTGCTCAGTTACGGGGCCGCCGCCCCGAGAGCCTCACAGCCTGCCGGTGAGCACGGCCTCCTGTTTCGTTTTCTGAAGATGTCTCTGTCCTCAGCTCCTCTGTCTAGGCCGCTGGTCAATGGGGCCTGTCCGAGGGTGGTGGGCACACAGCGTGGACATCCTGAGGCCCTGGGCACCCGGCCCCCTGGCGGAAGAGCTCTCCCGAGAGGCAGGGCCAAATGCAGAGGCGGGGGCGCGCCCGAGGTCGGACAGCTGCTCCGGCCTCGCTGCAAAGCGCTCCAAGGGGGCAGCAGGGTTCCCCGCCCACGGGGCGCTGGGCCAGGAGCGAGCGGGTGTCCATCCGCGGCTACAGGGGCGCTGGTCCTCGCTGCGCCTGAAAGCGTGGACTGGAGCAGCTGCGCCTCGCTTCTGTCCCCAGACTCTGACGATTTCTATTTCAACCCCAATTAAAATGTAGGCCAGCTCTCTCGCAGGCGCAGGGCGCTGGGAGGGCTGTGCTCACTCCCTTGGGACAGATGGACACTTCCAGATGGTTCCGAGCTCTCCTGCCTTCCCGGCTGGGACGTGTGCCGCACATTGGAGTGGGGAGGGGGCGGCGGGGGCGGAGGGGCTTGCAGCCTCCTGCGAGGCTCCAGGAATCAGATAATTCGCCGCCCCCCCCACACATATGGTTGATTAGTCACTGTGACAAGGACGACCAAGCTGAGTAGCTCCAGGGTGGCGGAAGAAATGGGTAGGAAATTGCCGGAGGAAGGTCGGCTCAGAGCCCGGAGCTGGATTTAGGGCAAGTGCGAGGGTGCAGGTCGCCCCTCTCGCCTCCCTGCTGTCTGCCCCTCCCCCGGCCACCTCTTTGTAAAGGTAAGTAAGTGACAGCTGTCTGTTTAATACACAACTTCAGATCTCAGCCCCGTGACACCATACAAACGTGTCATGGTCCCACAGGGCCTGGGGGGCTGGTGAACCCGGCAGTGATCCAGGCCCCCCGACCCCTTCCCCGGAGCCTGGCTCCTCCGTCCTGAGACACGTCTGGTCCCTTCTTTGCTCCTTCACCTCCACGCCTCCCCGGATCTGCCATCTTAACGGGAGTTTGCTCGGAGCTCCCAGGCTTGGGCAGAAAAGATCTTACTCCTAAGGCTGAGTCACTCTATCCCCAAAATAAAAAACACTTCACTGCTCTCTGCAACTCCAGGGCTTTGAAAAAGTTCCATCCCTTCCTTTGGGGGTCTAGTGATGTTTAGGTGTTTTCCGACTTGATAAGACCTCAGATTGCTGGACTCTTCACTTCATTTTTCCTGCTGACAAATGGCTTGATTTTTCCCTAAGCCCTTCCCCTTCTCTGCAGTGCCTCCTCAGACCGCCGAGGCAGAGAAGCACGCACATTCTGGATTTGCACGGTCTTTCCTTGGAGCCCCAGAGGCCCTTCTGCAGAACTGCCTTCCGCGTTATCAGAAGCAGCGCTCGCGTGAAACACGTTTCCACCTTCCTCCCCGCCCCTCGCTCCGGCCGCCGCTCTTGCGATGGGACTCCTGTCCAAGACGTCTGCGCTGACAGCTGCTGTGACAAGCAGGCAGGCTGAGGGGCGTGGGCTTCCCCGCCGGGAGCCCAGGGGCTCTCAGGGGCCTGTCGGGCCGGAGGCTGCACGGCCTCCCTCGGCAGTCCACGAGCAGGTAGTTTTATAAGCGTGGGAGCCCAGCCAGGCTGGGCCGGCAGCGAGGCAGGATGCGCTCAGAGAGTCAGGCTGGGGTGAAAGAAAGACAGGAGCCTCTCTGCGTGCACCCCCACGTGAGTCTTTACCACACTCGTGGGGGCCCCCCACTAGACCTGGCGCGCCTTCCAAGGGGCGTAGACTCGCCCACCCACCAAAGAGGACTTTGCAGATGCCTGCTGAGGGATGGTGGTGGTGGGGCTTGCTCTTGTCTTTGTTCACTAAGCTAGTAGAGCCATTCCAGTGAAGAAAATGGGCTTCCCAGGTGTCTCAGATGGTAGAGAATCTGCCTGGAGAAGACATGGGTTCGATTCCTGGGATGGGAAGATCCCCTGGAGGAGGAAACGGCAACCCACTCCAGGATTCTTGTCTGGAACATCCCACTGACAAAAGAGTCTGGCAGGCCGCAGTCTACAGGGTCACAAAGAGTCAGACACGACTCAGCGAATAACCAAACATAGTGAAGAAAAGAGAAGGCCACCCCGGCCTTGAGGAAAGGGAGTCCAGGCTTGAGGGCTTTCCTCTGTTGCTAAAGACTGGGATAGAGTTGTATGCTTGTTCTATAACTTTTTGATGTGGACCATTTTTAAAAGCTCCTTTGAATTTGTCACAACACTGTTTGTTTTATGTTTTGGTTTTTAGGCCCCGAGGCATGTGAGATCCTGGCTCCCGACTCCCTGCATTGGAAGGCGAAGTCTTAACCACTGCATCGCCAGGGGAGTCCCGCCGGCTGCAGTTTGAACGTCCATGAGCCGCCCCTCGTGGCGACCAACCCTCCTGGTTTGTCCAGCTCTGAGGGATTTTCCAGGATGTGGAATGCTCAGTGCTAAAACCGGGAGGACCCAGGGTGACCTGGACAAGGCGGTCACCCCGCTCTGCCTGACCAGTCTCTGGGGAGAGGATGGAAGCCTAGGACATAACTCTGGGTGCAGGGGTTGGGGGAGAGGGGCCTGTGAGCCCCGGGACAGCGCTCCTTCTCCCGGGGGGGGCATGCTGCCCCAGGCCTGGCTCCTGCTCCGGGGAGGCCGTCCTCCTCTCCCCTAAGAGTCTGGCTCCCAGCTCGTCTCTCCCATCCTAGTGATGCTCCCTCCCGGCCGCTTTCAAGGGCAGAACCCCGACCCCAGGGCGCAGGAGTGCAGAGAGGAGCTCGGCCCCCCGCCTGGGTCTGGACCCCTCGCATCACGAATGCAGCCCGAGCAGCACCCTGTCTCCGGTGGGCAGGGTTGTGTCCTACCCGGGCCCAGCCAAGCCTGAACGTGACCAGACGGCCTTTCCAATCCCTTTCTTGTAAACGGTTCTTAAGGTGTGGGATCGTTGGAAAACCTTGTAACCTCACAGTGAAGGAAACAGGAAGGGGGGCCCGGGCGAGCCTATCAGGCTGGTTTCAGGCTTTGGGGCGAGTCCCAGCTCCAAAGTTCAGCGTTACTGGAGGGAAGGGTGATGTTCCTCAGGCCGGGAAAGAGGCGGGGGAAGCCTGTTTTCCCAGTGGGTTCTGATGGCGGAGAAGGCGGATAGGCTGGCTGCAGCGCTGACCTCACACCCGGGGTGCCTGTGAGCAGCAGGCGATGGAAGGGCCTGCCCACCCGAGGGGCCACCCCCCAGTCCCCGTTCTGACCGGTGTGCCCAGCAGAGCGGGGTCCCCAGGATACACCCCCGATGGGGCATCCAGGGGTCGTGGGCAGGGAGGGAGGCTGGGGTGGGGAGGGGGTTCAGCGGGCTCCTCTGCCCAGGCTGTGAAGCTCCCGCCAGGAACAGAGGCTGGTTCAGGAGGGGACAGGCAGGGGGCCAGTCCACGGAGGGCGGCCCTGGAGTCAGGAAGCGGCTGCTGGGAGGAGGTCAGGCCAGCGGGGAGGCTGGGTGATGACTTCCTCACGGGCACTGACCCCACTGCGTGCTCAGTCGTTCAGTCGTGTCTGACTCTTGGCGATCCCGTGGACTGTAGCCTGCCAGGCTCCTCCGCCCGTGGGATTTTCCAGGCAAGAATACAGAGTGGGTTGTCATTTTCTCCTCCAAGAGATCTTCCCAACCCTTGAATCTAACTGGCATCTCTTGCATCTCCTTCATTGGCCAGCGAACTGTTTACCTCTCAGCCACCAGGGAAGCCCCACTGACCCCACATTTCCCACTTACTATCCTCAATCCACGGGTCTGCGAGTCACATGACAAAGAAGACGCAGAGAAGGCCAGTGACTTGTCCCAGCTTACACCGCCTGAGGCTGGCAGAGCCCAGGGAGCCCAGGGCTGCGCGGGTGCAGAGGCCTTGCCTGTCACCGGCTGAAACCAAAACTCAGCTGTGTTTGAGATCAGCCGTTCTCTCTGGGACCCTGAACGGAAACCCAGGAGAGGGGTGCGCCCCGTCCCCAGGAGGCGCTCTCACTGCGTCTCGGAGGGCGTCTCTTGGGGTGGGGGCCAGCCTCGCTCGCCTGGATCGGGAGGCCCACCCTCCTCCTGCGGCCGGGCTTCCGGGCGGGCTGCCAGGGCCGTCCAGACAAGCGGGGGTCTCGGTGGCGCTCGCCTCTCCAGGGGCTGCCGGGGGTCACAGCTACCAGAGCCAGTCCTGCCAGGCTGGGCCTGTGCCCGCCCCACCGCAGAGGTCACGGCCGCCAGGAAGAACCACGGCTGTGCACACTACACCCTCCCACCCCCAGACCTCTGCCTCCGTCTCCCCCAGCGCAGGCCCGGGCCCTTGGAGGAGCAGGACGGGAGGGCAGGGCCCGTCGGGGGACCCGGCTGGCCCAGGCTCGGGCCCCCAGCCGGCCCCAAAGCCCTGCTCCCGGAAGGCAGTGCCGGGGGCCTGGGGGAAACAGGACCAGCGTCTTCCCTCCTCGGGGACCCCTGGCTCCTCAGACGCCCTCCAGCTGTTACACGTTTCCGCGGCCCCACGTGGACGGACACGCACACGTATGCACGGCGGATGAACATGCGGTGCAAGTGAACTCCTCGTTACTACGTCAAGTTAGTCCCCAAGCCCCCTTGCTCACCCAAGTACCTTTGACCTCATTGTCACAAGTCTTTAAAAAATAAAGTCTTCTCAAGTCCCCAAAGCAAAAGAGTATTTATAAATAAATTATAGCAAGGCTCACATTATTTATGAAAATTATTTTTTTAGCCCATCTTTCTCCCATTCTATTTTCCCATCTTTTAGCCCATTATATTTTCAGCCCATCTTTCAATTAAGCAGATTTTAAGCCTAACACTTTAAAATTTTCTGGCTTGTCAAGTAAAGAGTGTTTCTTGTTTAAGAGTTTTATTTTTGCCTTCCACAATAATGACATGACATGTAAGAAATTATGTTTTTCTCAAGAGGGATTGCTCACGATTCAATTTCACGGTATTAATTATAACATCTATAAAGGAAGCTCCTTTCCAGGAGAAGCTTAGTTCTAGGACTGAGAGGCCAAGTGCACGCTTGGTCATTCAGTTGTGTCTAACTCTGACGATCCCGAGGACGACTGTAGCCCGCCAGGCTCCTCTGTCCATGGAGTGCTCCAGGAAGAAGACTGGAATGAGGAGCCATTCCCTTCTCCAGGGCATCTTCCCGACCCAGGGACTGAGCCCAGGCCTCCTGCATCTTCTGCACCGGGAGGTGGATTCCTTACCACTGAGCCACCTGGAAGCCTGAGAGGCTGAGATGCAGGGTCAGACTCTAGTCCTGCCTTTTCCAGCTGAGCCAGTGGGCGTTTCTCCACTGCCGAAGGCTCAGTCCCTTCCGCAGATGCTACGGGCATGTCAGGGTGGCGGGTGTGTAGGAGAGTCCCCAGGCCCGGGCTCTTGGTCCTGACTGTGGCTCTGGGGATGCGGGCGAGGTCTTAGCTGCCCTGGAAGATGGTGCATCAGAGCCCGGGCCTGGCGAGTGAAGAGCTGCATTCTCTGTTCCCAAGCAGAGTCCACACCCAGCAGGGACTGCCCTCCTGCCCAGATGTTAAGGAGCAGGTCTTTAAGGAAAGAAGAGGTGATGGGGATAATGTTATGGGGGCAGAACCCCTGAGGTCATGTTGAATCACTGCATTTCACAGTGTGTCAATTTTGTCTTGGGGACCAGTCGGGCCCCTGGTGAGTGGGTGTGGGCCTGTCCTCAGGCCCGGGGGAAGGAGGGCCAACCCCCCACCGGCCCCAGGCTGGCCCCCTCCGTCCTGCTCTGGCCCATCTCAGGCCCTCGGGCAGCACGAGATGCATGAGTGGGCGCGGGTTCCGGGAGCAGCGGCTCAGATCTCAGGCCACGGCGCCCCCAGACATGCTGTGTTCTCCATGGTTCTGTGTGCTTCTTAGACCAGCTGCTGCTAGGAGCCGTCTAAGGGACCTCGGGGAGCAAGGGGGTAGCAACCACCTGGGACCTTTCTGGATTCTCTCTGAGTAGATGACGCAGCCAGAACAGACACAAGAGGACTGACAGGGACACAGATAGCCGGGCAAGTGTTACGAACTGGCCCCCGCCAGGACAGGCTGGCCACCGGGGACTTGACGGGGGATGGGGGCCGGGAGCCTGGGCGGCGTGGACCTGCAGGGACAGCTGGGCCGGGGGCGGGCCTGCACAGGTCACTTCGCCTCTGAGCCCGGGTCGGGGGACACTCTCTCAAAGGGCCGAGTGTGAAGACTCTAGGACGTGCGGTCACCTGGCTTGGCCTCCAGCCCTCCACTGGGCCTGAGTGTGGGATTGCCTGGAGGCAGAGAGGCCAGCAGGGGGGTGGTGGGACTCGACTGGCACGCGTCCCCACGGGGCCCTGCTCCACGACTCTGGTCTCAGAGCCTCGGAAACACCCTCAGCCCAGAGGACACCTGGGCGGACAGGGGCTGCGGGACCGGCGGTCAGAGCAGGGCGGTGATGAAGGCGGCCCAGGTCTGCCTGCCGTCGGGGAAGCACGTGTCTTCATCGAGAACACGGGCCTGGTGAGACCTGGGGTGGCAGTTACTCTCATCCTTGCTGGGGGCAGAGGGCTGGAAGTCGCTGGTGGCTCAGAGCATGAGGCAGAGCCCAGCGGACAGGAAGCGGCTCTTCCGCTCCCGTGAGGATAGTGCCACGGAGCCCCGCATCCCCTTCCGAGAGAGGGCTCTGGACAAGCCACCCCCGGCGGTGCGTGTGGAGGGAGCTGTTCCCAGGGGCCCTGGCCGATGGGCGCTGCCCTCGGTGACCCACACCTTCAATTCCGACACCGTGGTGCTGTCGTTGCACGCTCTCCCCCAGCACCAGTTCACGTTGTTTGCAAAGCTCTCGTGGGACCCCCGAGGTAGCGCCATTCAGGTTCAACAGGTGACAATCATACCACCAGCCCCCTGGCACCACACCGCACAGTTTCCAGAGTTTTGTCGTCTTGTCTTTGGCGGAGAAGGTGCTATTGTTGTGAGCCGGGGAATCACCTGCCCAGAAGGAGAAGTAGCCCGGCTGGCGCCCAGGACTGGGAGGTCCCGGACGCTGGTCCTGGTCAGGGCTGCCCTGTGCGGGTGTGCATGTTGTGCACTGCACAACACCGAGGGGTTCCTCTCGCGTGACCCCAGGGAACGTCCCTCTGCTGGTGCAGTGGCCTTGGTATCCCCTGGTCCGGTCTGCTCCTCCCAGCTAACCGGCATCCTCCCACTTGGGGGAGCGTGACCCTCACTGCCCAAAAACTCTCATTCCTCAAGAGAGAGCTCCAATAATAAGAACGGGAACTGAACCTTCAGGGAAACGGGCTGAATTGCCATCCTTCCCCATGTTCACCGACAATAGTAGTTGATAAAACCCACAGCTTGTTGGACGGTGTCCTGGGTCACGCCAGCCTCGTGGGCACGCTCAGCTGTGCGTGGTGTTACGTTACTGTGTGGATGAAGAAACCGGTGAGGTTAACTCCCCACCAACATCACATGGAAGAAGCAGAGCCAGGACACTAGCAGGGTCTGTCTGCTTCCCCAGGCCCGAGCTGACGCCCCGGCCGCTGCAGAGCCCCGTGCAGACCTCGACTGAGGCTCCCAGGACCGGCTGGTACCTCTCTCCCCGGGCCCTGCGGCTCCGGGCAGCCCTGGGCAGCCTCGGAGAACGGAGAGCTCGTCGGAGCCCTCCAGACCCCCAGCTTCACCTTTGCAGAGGACACAGAGCTGCTAAAGGCTCGTGCTGGGCCTGAGGGCCCCGCAGGGCTGGCGACAGGCCGCCCGAGCCGAGGGCCCACTGCACACTTTGTCTGAGTGTGGGCTGGACCTCTGGTCTCCTCTGCCGGGATGAGTCAAGAGTCAGTCTTCCCTGTTGATGGAGCCCACCCCACCAGGAGGGGCTGACAGCTGAGTTCCTCCTGGAGGACTCAGGAGGAACACCAGGAGGACGCCAGCCCTGTATTTCCTGGTTTTCAAGCACCTCTTGAGAGTCTCTTGCACTGCAAGGAGATCAAACCGGTCAACCCTAAAGGAAATCAACTCTGAATTTTCACTGGAAAGACAGATTCTGAAGCTGAAGTTCCAGTACTTTGGGACCTGACATGAAAATCCGACCCATTGGAAGAGACCCTGATGCTGGGAAAGATTGAGGGCAGGAGGAGAAGGAGGCGACAGAGGATGAGATGGTTGGATGGCATCACCGACTCAATGGACATGGGTTTGAGTAAGCTCCAGGAAGACAGGGGAGCCTGGACGGCTGCAGTCCGTGGGGTCACAGAGAGTCAGGGGCAGCTGAGCGACAGCAACCGCGGGGCGTCCGCCGCTCAGAACAATCAATCCGCCGGAGTGGCAGGTCGTGGGCGGGGGCAGGGGGCCGCTGCCGGGATGTGAACCTTCAAGAGCAGGAGACGCCAGAGTCCATCCATCGTGGGGTGGGCTTGGCGGGAGAGGCGGCCTCCCTGGGGATGTGCAAACAGAACAGGAGGGAGAGACCCGCCGAGCTGGGGCTGGAAGGAGGCCCCTTGGCTCCCGCGCTGCGTGGGTGGGGACTGCCCTCCAGCTGGGCTGAACTTTTCCCCGGGCACAGACGGGGCAAGAGGTGGTACTCACAGTGTTAATGGTCTAGCGTAAAAAACTGACATCGGGCTTTCCTGGTGGCTCAGTGGTTAAGAATCTTCCTGCTAACGCAGGGGACACCGGTTCAATCCTTGGTCCAGGAAGATCCCACCTGCTGTGGAGCAACTGAGGCCATGTACCACAACCGCTGAGCCTGCCAGCAGCGACGGCTGAGGCCTGCGCACCCAGAGCCCACGCTCGGTAACGGGGGAGGCCCCCGAGACGAGAAGCCTGCGCACCGCCGCTAGAGAGGACGCCCCGCTGCTGCAACTAAAGTCGCCACGACAGCAAAGACCCAGCTCGGCCACAAGTGTACATGAACAAATAAGCCTTCAAAAGAAAGAAACTCGTGCCCCATCTGATGTTCGCAGTACCGGTCTGTGAAAGTCGCTCGGTCGTGTCCGACTCTCTGCGACCCAGGGACTATACAGTCCATGGAATTCTCCAGGCCAGAATACTGGAGTGGATAGCCTTTCCCTTCTCCAGGGGATCTTCCCAACCCAGGGATTGAACCCAGGTCTCCTACATTGCAGGTGGGTTCTTTACCAGCTGAGCTATGAGGGAAGCCCATCAGGGAAGTACCAGCTTCAGTTAAGAGAATCTGATCTGTTAAAAGAACAACCTGATAATCCAGCTGAAAACATGACCTTGAGTAATGGAACGAGTTAGCAATTTTATGGGGAAATATTGCTGTTTTGTTTATTGTTTATAGTTGAGAGTTAAGAGGCCCCTAAATTCATCACATTTGTATGTGTACATTAGTAGATCCCTAAAAATTAGCTTCTACTCAGAAGGTTTCATTAAAGGCAGACAACTGAAGCGCAAGAGCCCAGATGTGAATACATTCATTTTGAAAATGCAATTAAAACGTTGAAAGCTGTTAACTGAGTCAGTCAGTGGAACAGGAATCACTCACGGGTCCCGTAAAGGAAGAAATTCAAATGTGCCTTTTTACACACAGAATGAGCTTGATACATCCAACTTAAAAGCTGAAGGAATTGCTGGAATTTAGCATGTATAATTTTAGTAAATTGAACAAACTACCTTTGAATTAATTTAAAAAGACAGTAGCACATGGAGTAAGCTTCTCTGTGCCAGAAAGGGAACAAGAGTCAGCAGTGATGCATCACCGAGGGGAGAGAGACCCACAAGGCGAGGACCAGGCCTGGCTCCGCCCGGGTGCCTTGGAGAGCACCTCTCGGAAGGGATGGAAAATGGAGTTGCCGAGAGGGAAAGACACTGCCTGGGGTGCATGTCCTGCTCGTGGGGAGACAGGACTAGAACTCTGCTCCCCTGAGGCGCGCTGGCATGCTGGCGCCCCACCCTCCCGCCCCCTCCCTGACTCCCTGCCCCGCCCTGCCCTCTGGCTTCTGGCACACATCCCCGCCCCCACAGGGAGGGTTTGCAAACCTGTGCTTGGGCTCCGGCTGCAGGGCACATTTTCCTGCTCAGCCCTCATCTCTAACGGTCCCCACACTGGAATTAGACATTCCCAGCAGTCCTGCAAGGCTCCTCACTGGAGCTGAAGAGCTGTTCAGGCCACAAGCGAAAGGATCAACCCAGGATGACGGTCAAAAAGGAAAGTCCTGTCACTGGCCGCCTTGCACAAGGGCGAGTCCTGTTCCCGAATTTCAGAACTCGCTGCTGCTCCATAAGCACGCCCTGAGCCCGCACACTGGGATTCCTCTTCCTGTTTGGCCTCTGCAGCGAGAGGAAGGACTGATGCTGAAGCTCCAACACCTTGGCCACCTGATGCGAAGAGCTGACTCACTGATGCTGGGAAAGACTGAGGGCAGGAGGAGAAGGGGACGGCAGAGGATGAGATGGTTGGATGGCACCACCGACTCGATGGACATGAGTTTGAGCAAGCTCTGGGAGTTGGTGATGGACAGGGAGGCCTGGCCTGCTGCAGTCCATGGGGTCACAAAGAGTCAGACAAGACTGAACAGCAACCAGCAGGAGAGAAAGGGGTATTTAGCGAACACCTGCTGTGTGCCAGGTGCTGCTCTGGGCCCCATGACACAGAGGGAGACGGAGAAGGTCCCTGCACGCTGGGCGCCTGAGCTATTAGGGGAGACAGAAAAATTAAGCAGACAAACAACTATGTAATGCTAGTGCAAGGTGAGCTCTGATATAGCTGAAAGCCATGGGCACCACCGACGAGACACGATATGAAGGACTTCCATCCACGTTCCTGGTTATGCGATCTGCTTGGCAACAAATACGCTCTCTCTGTTTTTAAAACAGTTTGTGAAGTTTAGTTGATTTACAATGCTGAGTTAGTTTCTGGCGTACAGCAAGGTGATTCAGGTTTTCATGTTCCTTTCCACTGCAGGTTATTATAAGATATCGACATAGTCCCCTGTGATTTTCAGTAGGACTTTGTTGTTCATTGTTTTATATGTAATAGCTTGTATCTGCCCATCCCCAGCTCCCAATTTATCCCGCCCACTTCCCCTTCGATAGCCGTAACTTTGTCTTTTCTATCTGTGAGTCTGTTTGTTTTGTAAACAAGTTTATTTGTATCATTTTTTAGATTTCACCTATAAGTGATATCAGATTTGTCTTTGTCTGGCCTACTTATTTAAGTGATAATCTCTGGGTCCATCCACGTTGCAGCAAATGTCATTTTTCATTCTTTTTTATGGCTGAGTGATATTCCATTGATATATATACCACGTCTTCTTTACCCATTCCCCTGTCGATGGACATTTAAGTTACTGCTCTGCCTTGGCTGTTGTAAATAGTGCTGCAGTGAATATTGGGGTGCATGTGTCTTTTTGGATTATGGTTTTCTCGATACATGCCCAGGAGTGGCATTGCCGGATCATATGGTAGTTCTATTTCTAGCTTTTTTCGGAACTTTCAGGCTGTTCTCCATAGAGGTTACACAGATTTACTTTCCCACCACTGTGTAGGGGGTTCCCTTTTCTCCACACCCTCTCCAGCATTTATTGTTTGTAGATTTTTAAATGATGGCCATTCTGACTGGTGTGAGGGGATACCTCACTGTAGTTTTGATTTTTCTGATAATTAGCAACAATTAACACTTTTTAAAATGTGCCTATCAGTCATCTGTATGTCTTCTTTATCCAATGAATATTTTATTTCATATGTTGCAATGTTTATTTCTAATATTTACAATTTGCTCATGCTTTAGTTTTCTTATCTCTCTTGAAACGTCCCATTTCTTTACTCATTATATCCACCTTTTCTCATGTATTATTTAACACATTTATCCTACTTATTTCGAAGTCCTTGTCTGTAAATTTGGAGGCACCTGTTCATTTGTTTCTACTTTCCCCACTTGACAATGGGCCATGTTTTCCTTTCTTCTGTGTCCAGTGAGTCTTAATTCTGAACCAGACGGATACTGAGTCCCAGGGTCTGCATTCTGAGCTCCCTCAGAAGCACACTGGGCTTGGTGCTGGCAGGCAGGTGGGCGGGATCATCTGAGCCTGGGGGTCTTGGCTCTAGCTTTGTTATTGTGGCTCTATCTTGCCCTTAATCCCAGGACAAGCTTCAGGCCTGGGATACTGTCCTTTTACTTAAGGGTTGGGCTCCCTGGAGGAAGCCTGAGGTGTTTATCAAATCCATCCAAAATGATGGGAGTTGAACGCAAACTGCCTCCACCCTGGGCAGTGCTGACGCCTCCCCTCAGCTGTGTGGGCCCCCGCCCAGCGGTGCATCCTGACCATCTCGCCCTCCCCCCGCTGCACGTTCTGATCGACCGTCGGCAGGGACAGGACAGTGTTTGCAGCAGTCCAGGGGGCTTTCGCAACATGTCTTCCTGTGTTTAGGGGGTTCTACCCCCTGCCCAGCTGGGAGCCTGGATCTCCACCCAAGTCCCCAGCCCAGTGAGACAGCCTCTGTCTGAGAGATGCTACCTTGCACCCCATGGACCAGGGGGCCCTCAGGAGGTCAGGGTGGCTGTCCATCTTAGCCCACATCCAGTTCCTATCTGCTTTTTTGTCCCTCTCCATTGCCTTCTAATAAGTGTATTTTCACAGACAACTCTTAGACTTTATTGGCAGGAGGGTTGGTACAATGAAAGCCATCTTCCAACAATCAGACCCAAGATGTCTGGCGGGCAAGTTGTTTTAAGCTCTTCGTCCCTCACTGCCTCTCAGGAAAGGTGACATTTGAGCAGGGAGCTGAGAGGCGTGGGTGGGATACGCGGTGTTCCAGGTGGGAGTCCTATGGCAAGAGGACGAGATCCTGGTGGGTTTGAGAAAAAGCTCGGAGGCCAGGTGCCTGAGAAAGTAATCGTTGGTAGGAGACGGAGCAGGAAAGCCGACATCAGCCCTGCAGCACCGGGATGTCGGCGCCCGGCACCCCCTCCTTCACTGATGCGCTTTCCTCCGCTGAACGAAGCACCTTCTCCCCGGTCTCTGTTCCTGCCCGGTCTTCCTCCACACCACAGTGTCGGGTCCACGTCTTGCGAGCTCAGCCCCAACCTCATCCGTCTCCTGCTCCCCAAACCTTTCCCTGAATGCCTGATCCTGGCTCCAAGACAGACTGTCCACCCTGCAGAGCGTTCAGAGCCTCCACCACATCCGAGCCAGGCCCGTATCCTCATCGTCCTTGTTATTCTTCCGGCCAACGTGGGGATGCTCTCATCACCACACGTGGCGGGTGCCTCACTGCTCACAGTGACTGTGAGCAGACCTCTTCTCATCGGGTCATCTCCTTCTCTTCCGCCTGAGCCCCCGTCATGTCATCTCAGAGGGAACGTGAAGATGACCAGGGTGAAACAAACACGGTGTATGCCTCGGACGTCCCCCATCTGTGGTCATCCCATCGGGGCTGCAGGCAGGAGAGGAAGACCCCCTCCTCCCTTGACAAGTGGTCAGAGACGGGACATCGACATGACACCACCCTCGTCACCTCCACCCCCCAGAGGGGCCCTGCCCACGTTCCTGCCTCCTCAGGCTCTGTCTTTCTGCACCAAATAAATGCCACTCGAACTCAAGGTGTCACGCTGATTTCTGCCACAGGATCGCTAATAAGAAGAAACACCTCAGAAGGCTTAAAGACTTGCATTTCAAAGCGATGCATTCTATACAGAAGGACCACACTTCTCTACAGGGGAATTTTAGCGTCAGGGGAGTTGGGGGTGGAGGGCGTCTGGGTATAGCGTCAGCCTTTGTAAAATCTGGCAACACCCGGTACGCGGGCGGCACCTGCCTTTCCGGAGGCCAGGGTGCGTGGGAGATGAGACTAGATAAGCTACCGACGCTAATTCCTGTGTGTTCCAAGTAGCAGCAGGACACCTGGGGAATTTTCAGAATTACAAGTCTTCGGCAGCCTTCAGAGCTGCTGAATCACACAGGGGAGGGAGGGACAGGAACCTGCTTTAACAAACCTTCCAGCTGACCCAGGTGCAGGCTTCGGCCAGCACTGTCCAGGGACGTCCAGGCCCTGACCTCTGACTGCACGGGCTTTCCCAGGCGAGGAAGCTCGGCACCCAGCTCCCTCCGGTGACAGCCCTCTCTTCCCTGACCCCGGAACCCATCGTTTCCACAGATCTCACCTCTCCCAAGACGGGGAGCAAAGTCCCGGTGAGATGCCTCCACTCCGTTCTTCGAAAGAGCCAGTCCGGGTGTCGGCGGCTGCAAGGGGGGACCCTGGCACGGGGGGGAGCGGTGCTCGAGTGAGTCCAGCTTCCCTGCTCCCATCCTGGAGGACACACAGTGCTCGCCGGGCGCTGGGCTCCGGGCTCCAGCCGCACCAGCACCTGTGGGCTCTCATCCTCCAGCCCAGCCTCCAGCAGGTGCTTCCGTGAGTCAGGTCTCCGGAGGAGGGAAGAGGCGGAGAGAAGCGGGGGACTCTGCAGGGCCTCGCCCCAGAAGGGTCTTACTCAGGATGCTACCGTCTTTTTAAATGGTTTACCTAATTGACTAATCTTTGGCCGTGTTCTGCCTTCGATGCTACGCACAGGCTCTCCCTAGGTCCGGTGAGCTGGGGCCTCTCTGGTTGCAGACGACGGCTCTACGGCGCCTGGACTTCAGTAGTTGCGGAGCATGGACTTAGTGGCTCCGTGGCACGGGGAATCTTCCCAGATCAGGGATTGAACCCGTGCCTTCTGCGTTGTTGGCAGGTGGATTTTTTGCCACAGAGCAAAATTGAGAAATGGTTGCCTTTTCGGGCCCTGGAAACCCTCAAATCTGCGGCGCCCTGCGTCACCGCCCTGGTTCCGACCTTTTCCCAAGTCACACGCTCGTGAGTGGCCTGCACGCTCTCACAGGTCACAGAGAGCAATCTGACCGCCCATTCTGCTCCTGGAGTATGGGCCGCCTTCCATCCTCCGACGGCAGTTCTGGACTCCACCGCCCCGCAGCAGGACCTGCCAACTCACACTGGCGTTGGAAAGGAAGTGCCCACTTCCCGGTTCACGTTCCCGTCTGCTCCGGGATCGTCCAGGCTGGTGGATCTCAAACCCGAGCACCAGACTCCCCATCGACCTGCTCAAAACGCAGATGACGGGGCCTCCCCCAAGTTGTTCAGTTCAGCAGGTCTGCTGCGGGGCCCGGGAATCTGCATTCCTAACAGGGGCTGATGCTCTGGCCGATGGTCCACAGACCCAGTGGCTTTGACAGTAACCACGCTCTACGACAACCACAGCTGAGACCAACAGTTGCACGTTTCTTGCTCATGCTGCAAGTTCCTGGCGGTCTGGCTGGGGACTTCCTCCGGAACATGCTTGCTGGGGACACAGTCACTCCAGGAACACGGCTGCTGAGATGCAAGAGGGAGCCAACATGACCACGTCCTGTCAGGGTCATCGGCCGTCGCGAGCCAGGGGGCCGGGCAGCACCGTCTTTCTCTGTCCGGCTGGGCAGCAGGAGCAGGTGCCTGGGACCTGGCACCCTGGAGGGCAGTCGGGGTCTGAACACCGAGAATTGTGGAAACTCCCCCATGAGGCTGGAGGGCTACTGCCTGGCCACAGCCCAAGGGCACGCGGGGCAAAGCTCTGTCTTCGCGATGCCCCCTGCCACTTCTTCCGAGGAAGAGCTCCCTTGGCGGGTGGTCTGGCCCACACCTTCCTTCCACTTTCTGTGACCATGGCCAGGGTTTCGAGTTTCTGCTGTCCTGAGATTGGGGTCACACATCGGTTTAATGCAGGGGAAGGCCCTGGTCACACTTAAGAAGACAGCCGATCACATCTGTTTACGGTGGAAACAGTCATCTTGATTTATTGAAAAACTATTACAGTTATTCCTCTATTACACAGGTTTAAAATATTTTAAAATACCCTTTCCTGGGCATTACAGTTGAAACGTATGAACACGTCTATTGGGTTTTCGGGCAGTGTATACATTATGTCGCTTGACATTCTATTTTAAAGGGCCTAATGTCCTAGAATATTTGCCATAGGTTTTCTTTTGACCATTTTCCTTTTCTCTTCATCAACATGTGTCCAATTATATAGATGAGGGGGAAAAAAATAAAATTACACCAAAAGAATTTCTGCAAATATAAGAAGTAATTTTATTGCAATATATCATAGCTAAGTGGTCTGGGGAGAATGGGACATGTTTTGACTCAGTACAAATTACAACAGCTTTGAAGGGGCCAATGGAGG
The DNA here is from genome assembly GCF_019320065.1 of Cervus canadensis. NCBI lineage: Eukaryota > Metazoa > Chordata > Mammalia > Artiodactyla > Cervidae > Cervus > Cervus canadensis. Next base: position 100,309,468 of record NC_057390.1, on the reverse strand, counting down.
AAAAGATTGACAGAATAAAAGGAGAACTCGGTGGGATGAGAAATCAAAATGGAATCACATGACCTAGACAAAACCCACAGGGCACCCTGTGGCAACGATCCGATATGGCTTTTCTTTTGAAGAGACGAAGGATAGGGTCATTGGCAGATGCTGGCATCCTGGGTTCGGAAGAATCTCGAAGCCAGACTTTTCTTTGGCAAGAGCAAGACTCAATTTCCAGGGAGCTCGGGAAAGCCTCGTGGGGGGTGTGCTGCTACTCCTGGGTTGCTCTGCTGCGGTTTCCTAAGCTGGAACCACGGTCCGATGGGGCAGGGTGGGCGGAGAACAGCACCAGAGCCGGGACCCGTCACAACGCCTCCTGAGGGGGCTGCACAGGGCCCCAGGGCCCGTCTCGCTCTCCCATCCTGGCAGGAAAGGGCATTGCACGCGGGCAGCTTTTCACAGTAAAGGAATCACCTTTCCTTGCCAGCCCAGCAAGTCCTCGCCCTTGCTCGGTGAGGAGGACCGGTACCGGACGGAGCCTGGCTGGCCCGAGCACCCAAGCAGCTGAGACCCACGCCCAACACATTTGCAGACGGAAATCCAAATCGCTTTCAAGGGGATAAGGCACAGCTGGTGACCCCGGCGGGAATCACGGAGTTCATTGCACATTTGTCTGTCTGCTGAGGCCACACGGAGGGCAGCCCCGCTGAGGGCCACGAGCTGCCTCAATTCAGTTCTTGCAAAAAAAAAAACAACGCAGAAATTAGCACCACAAACATTCGGCAACTGAGTACACTCTGCCATCGTTACACTGTGGATCATGCGGGAGGCATGCGCCTATTGTGTGCGTGCGTCTTCCGATCACAGACGCACAGCCTAGGAGTGGTACCCGGCCTGGAGCGGCTTCGCTGCTGTCTGGGAGGAGGGCAGGGCTACAGGAGGGCAGGTGGCCGCGTTTATCTTAATGTCCGTGGCAAAAACCTAGATGGTGGAGGGAGAGAGATGGGGAACGGGGCCCAGCAGGGAGCCCCAGTGACACCTTCAGGGAGATCTCAACAGATAGCACCACAAAGGAGGAGTGTAAAAATAAGCACCAATTTTCATTTCATTATCATCGACAGAAAATGTGGTTTCCCTGCCCTGGACATTCTCCCATCAGGCTCTGCAGGAAGAAACATGGAAAAAGGAAGCAATTAAAATTAATTTAAGCCTGCGTTTTCATCTAAGTGCATGTGGAGAAGGCAGAGTATAAAATCCTTTTTTCTTTTTCTCCCCGTTTAAAAAAAAAAATCCAGAGCTAATCAAAGACTTGTCTGAAAGGGGCAGTGGCACCTGCTTTGCGAATGGTGGGGCGAATGCTCGCTGCCTTTTGCAAATTTCCAATTCATCACACGTCCTGGAGAGGGCGGGGGTGTGGACCGCCTCCCAGCACGCACGCCCTGGCCGTGTTTCCAACTCTCCCAGAGGGACTGCAGCGGGGTTCACAGGCATGATTGAAAGTCAGGGACACTGAACATGTATGACAATACAATACAAATATTTACTTAAAACTCACAAAAACAAAAGCACCTTTAATCCATCGGAAAGGCACATGCAGGATGACATTTGGCCTGTGAATGGATCTTGTTAAAAACGGAGGCTCTGGAGGGTGGGGTGACCTTTACAAGGCTGGCCTCGGAACAAGGTTTGAAGGTCAGGGGAAAATACACATCTTCAAGTTGAATTTTTTTTTTTAAATGAGTGATCTCCAAATATGGCAGCCCTACCCCTCTCCGTGAAGACCATCCACGGGCTCGGGGGCAAGACCCGTGGGCCCCGCTCCCTTCCCAGGGAGTGCGGCGTCGTAGAAGGGGCTGCTGGAAGCGGGCGGCTGCGGGGCGTCTAGGTCATGTGATTCGGCTCCAGGGTGGGGGCGCGGACGCGGCTCTTTCCCTTTGCTCTCTCGGGGCGGGGCGGCCGGCGCGGTGGGGAGGGGCAAGGGGCCCTCACTGTCCGGACGCCCACAGGCGGCGCGCTGAGGTCACGAGGTTGCTCTTGGGGCCGGGCTCGCGGCTCCTAGCCCAGGAAGCAAGCCGGCCCCACTTCAAATCCGAATTTCTGTGACGCTTCACCGAAGTCGTTGAACATGATGTCGACGATGGGCAGCTGCTCCACCTTGGGGGTGTCGATCTCCAGAACCGTCTTCTGATACCCTTTTTTCGTCTGCGGAGGGGGAGAGCGGAATGGGTCAGCAAGGCCCCCGAGGTGAACCGATGGCCCAGGTCCGCCATGCCCCCCAGCTCCGAAACCCACCCCCAGCAGGATGACCGCTGTGGGAGCAGGCAGCTCACCCCAGGACATCCATCCAGCCCCACCACTTAGGAGCGGGACGCAGTGTAGGGAGGGTGTGCTGAGGGTCCTCAGCTCATCAGGACCCATGCTTCCATCCCCGCTAGCTGGGACCCCCCATTGAGCCACAGGGATCTGCCCCAAGGCAGTCCAGCCAGGGTGAGTCAGCCCTCCCCAGCTCCAACCCCCTGCCTCACTCCCGTGAGCATCTGAGTTCCTGCCCAGCACCACCCTGGTGGACGAGAGCCCCACCTTCTGGTTGGGAGAGGGAACCCCAGGGGGTACAGACCTGCCCCAGGAGTGCTGGCTGCCCTCCCCCGCCGGCCACGTCCCCCAGAATACCGGGCTGAAGGTGCAAGTCCACCCTGGACGTAGAACCACCCACACCCAACCCTGAGCACCAGAACGCCTGTCAGGGACGCACTGGCCCCGCTCCCCGGCAGCGCCCCAAGATGAGGGTCCAGGATCAGCAAAGACATGGCCTGCTGGCCTGTTCTGGACCAGTGGCCTTCTCTGCCTCGCCTGAGAACAGGCGCGGCCTCAGCTGGATCTGGCCCCAGGGAGGCTGTCCCTCCCCCGTGCAGCCCCCCACGAGGGGTGACCGGTCCAGGGAGAAGGTAGCGCCTCCGGCGGCCTCACCCCCCTCCAGCTGGATGGAGTGGGCACGACCCTCTCAGGGAGGCCATAACCATCACCTGGGTGGCCACGTAAAGCCCCTGGAGCCCCACGTGGCCCTGGCAAAGTGGTCAGTGCTAGGAGGTGGCCGCCACTCTCTGGGTGGCAGGCTTCAGGACAGCCCCGGCCCCAGACTTCCCGGTGGATCACTCCTCGGGGGAGCCCGCCTGGTGAGGACAGCCTCAGGAGGGAGCTTCACGTGGCAGTCGCTCGGCAACCTCAGGCACCTTCAGGGACTGACTGTGCGGCCCCAGACCCGATGGGGAAGCCTTACCCCCTGGGTGACTGTGTTGGGAGGCCATTAGGTCACGGGGAAGGGGCCTCATGAAAGGGATTCGCGCCCTTTTAAGAAGCAGCTGGCATGCTAGCTCTTAACAAGGGGAGATGGGGCGGCCATCCGCAGCCTGGGGGAGGGCCCCTACCAGCCCGGACAGCTGGCATCGGCTCAGACGTGAGCCTCCAGTGCTGTGAGGACGCCTGTGTGCTGTTGATGAGCCCCTGGTCAGAAGTCACCTGTGACAGCTGCTCAAACAGACCAGGACAGACGCTGGGCCAGAGCCAGCCCGCTAAGCTATCCCCAGATTCGTCACCGTCCGAAACTAAGTCAGGTGACTGATAGCTGCTATTTTAGGTGCTAAACATGGGGGGTAATTTGTTACAATCAATGGATGACTACCATACTCTCTGCGGCTCATTTTTCTCCATGGAGAACTGGTACCCGTGCTCCACGGACATGGGGAGCACGGGTGAAGCCTCAGGGATCATCCCAGCCGGGCCTCCGTGAAGGCGCTTCTGGACTGAGCCCGGGAGAGACCTGCTCTGAGTTTCCTTCAGAGTCTCCGCGACCCGCGGACTCGCCTCCCCTCGGCCCTGCCTTCACAGGAACGGAGCACCCTCAGCGGGCCAGGCTGGGATCGCTTTAACGCCGGGATCAACACTTCAGAGTCAAGGTGCGTCCTCCTGGGAGCTGTCAGTACCGCTGGTTTCAGCCTGTTCCGGAGACAGAATTCAGGAGGCCGCGAGCAGGATGCAGCATCTGCATGGTTTAGATGCATCTCGGGCAATGCTGACACGCGTGGGTCACAGTCAGCCTCTGAGCAACACTGTCTGAAGGACCTGTCCAGCGGCCAGGAGCTTGAGGGCACAGATGCGGTGGGCTTCCAGTGGAGGGGCTGAGGCCCGGCCCGGGGAGCACAGCCAGCCCTCCACTGCCAGGGAAGGCGCTAAGGGCCACCGCAGCCTTGTGGGTGCTGGGAGGGACTGGGGGGCAGCGGGGCTGGACTCGGGGCCCCCAGGGAGGATGCCACCCTCGCCTCTTAGGTGGGGAGCCCTGGGAGGAAGCTGAGCCTTTTCCCTCCTTTGGCCGGTCCAGCGAGGAGGGTTCAGAGTCCACCTGTCCCTCTGCCCCAGCTCTGGCCCTGGTCCGACTACCACCTAGCAGGAGCCGCCCTGGCCTCTGATGGGCCTCTGTGGTCACGGGGAGCCAGGCAGCCCGGCTTGCCTCTCCTCCACGGGGAGGGGACAGAGAGGCCTTGGCGGCGCCGGTGCCCGCTGCCTCCTCCTCCCAGGGACGGCAGCATGTGCCGAGCTGGCGGGTGCTTTCTCCCAGACGGACGGGGCCCTGGCGCTGTGGTTATCAGAGCGCTCAGGGGGGCGTCCACGAGCACTGGGCTCCATCACCCCGTCACTCCTGAGGCATAAGTAACCATCACGGGTTGGCACCGGGCCCCCAGGGTGCGCGGAGCTGCACAGACCGCGGGGTTTATGTGGCGGGGCTCCTTAAGCCTCTGAACCCAGCAGCCCGCCCGTCAGGCTGCACAGCCGGCCCACGCCAGCGTCCAAATCCCAGCGTCTTCGGTCCTTGCTACAGTGTGGACCGAGCGGGCCTCCAGGGAGGCAGGCCTCTCTGCCCCCAGCCTGCGTTCCTTGAGCCTCCTGCACGAGCACCTGGGAGGGGTGTGACCTTCAGATCGGGGCTGCGCTTCAGGCGGGCGGCGGCGTGGCGCGGGGTGAGCAGAGCACGGACGGCTCCCGGCCGTCCTCCAGAAGCGCCCCGTGCCCCAGCTCCGAGCTCCGCCCGGCCCGGAGCACAGCCCCTCCTCGCGGCCCTTCCCCTGCCTGTCCGCTGAGCCCAGTTTTCCCCATCAGCTGGGTTACTCTCTTTAGACATCTTCTCAAAGACAGACTCTTTCCAAGAGTAAAAACGTCAAGCACCAAATGCAGATATTTCCATGATGCCAAGTCTTGCTTCTGCATCGGAGGTGCCCGGAGGACCGGCACGGAGCGTGGCAATGACGGCCAGGGTTCCTGGGGTCGCAGCAGATGACTGGATCTGTGTTTTTCTCAAGGAGCAGCTCAGGGTCTGGATCTCACATGGGTCTCAGTGTCAGGGCGCCTGGGCAGCAGGGCTGGCTTTGGTGGGTGGAGACAAGGAGCCAGATCCTTCTGACCTTCTGAGTGACTCAGAAACTGTGACCGTCCTGAAGAGCGGTGGCCCTCTGCTGGGCACTCTTGTCCCCAGAGGTGCACGTGGCAATACCACCTGCTCCCTCACCCCAGACACGTTTTCCCAGCATCCTCTCAGGGAACGTCCCCTCTTCTGGAAAACCAGTCTCCGCCCTTTACAGGTGACACGTATGGGCCAACCAGAGTGTTTCCCTTTCTGCCAGGGGAGCCGGGGAGCTCAGCCCCACTGCAGGCTCTGCCCCAGGGCTGACCCTCCTCCTCAAGTCCTCATTTCTCCTCCTCCTCCTCCACCCGATTGCCTCACACTCGGGAGCCCGAGTTGCCTAAAAATAGGAACCACGATGATTCTGGGCTCATGGCAGCTGAGCGCAGCTCTGAGTTCTCCTCTGGCGTGTTCCTCCCGGAGCAGCCCCGTGAATCAGTGCTATTCTTGTCTTCCTTTGTAGGAGGCAGACACGAGACAGGATTTTAGTTGGTGCCTCACAACCTCTGGAAGCAGCTTGGGGTTTGCGTCAGGAACGTGAGCAGATGTTGGACGACCAGGGCTTCCGGAGCTTTGGGTCCTTTTTCCCGGGGTGCCCTGCATCCCCTGACCTCAGGGAGGGACCCGTTCTGCACAGGCCATGGTCAGGTCCGAAGGATGACCCACACCAGGGCCAGGGCATCAGGGAGAGGAGGCTGCCCCGCCAGGCACCCTGGCCCCATGACTGCCCCGCACACACTCACCTCTAATCCCCAAGAAACCCCGGGGGCTATAACTAGATCCTTTTTTGGAAAGAAGGTCCAGAGCTCCCACAGCTGAAGAGCCCAGGCCAGTCCCAGCAGAGCAGCCAGGGGAGGAGGCAAGATGTGAGTCTAGTTCTACCTGAGTCCTGCTCTCAGCAGTGGGTCAGCACCTGCCTTCCTGCCGGCCCTCTGGGCTCATCCCAGACACTCCGGGCTGGCCAAGTGGCCAGACCACCTTGACGGACTTTAGGGAGAACCCTCAGATCCTACACACCCCGACAGCATGGGATGGGAATGCAATGGCAGGAGCACTGGCTGTCCCAAGCATGCAGAGGCAGCTTGGTGCCCAGGATGTCTGCCCCCAGCTGGGGGCGCTCGTGACCAGCTCTGACACACGCCCTGGCCGCTCTGTTCAACAAGAGGGTTGGGGCCAAGTGTAAAACCTCCGGAACCAAGAAGAACCAGAAGGGACTGCAGATAGTTTACTCCATGTGGAAATCCATGGGAAGGGCCCCAACTGGGACTGGGTCCTAGGATGGAGGGAAGGGCTTCCTGACCATAAGATGGGAGGCTGGCGCCTTCCAGAGGGGGGTGTCCACAGAGGCCGGCACCATGCAGTGGGCCCTGGACACCCAGCAGGGCAGAGCCTACACTAGCCAAGTCCCCTGAGGGAGCCAGGCTGGGCAGGGACCTCAGGCAGGGTCTCTGGAAGCAGGTGGTGATAGGTCAGGGGTCAGATGTCAGAGGCGGCAGTAAGACCAGCAGGATGGTGATTCCTGGTGACCCTCCGACTTCCAGCCTCGGACAGGCCACACGGGAGACCCATCTGAGGGTTTCTCCAGGACTGGGCACCGTGCACTGCTGTGCTAAACATCTCCCAGGATCCCAGGACAGAAGGACCCAGCTCAGATCTAGGGGCTGACCCTCACTCTGGGGGGCACATGTAGGGGTGCAGGGGGGCAAGTACAAGGTCCAAGGAGTGAAGGCAGCCCAGCCCTGGCCGGCCTCTCCGGTCTGAGCAGAGCCTCCTTCCTAGAGGGCGGCACAGGGTCCAGGGAGGGGACCCAGTGTGAGCTGGGGATGTCATGAGAGTGGGCAGTTCCACTGCCCGCTCTCTGCAGACATCTCCCAGGATGGCCATGTTCTCAGGGGGCTCAGCCTCAGCTCCGGCCGTTCCCAAAAAGTGGAGGCGTCTCAACTTCCGAATCGGACCAAGAGCACTTCACAGCACCCCAGGCTTTGGGTCAGGGACCTGGGCTCGCCCTCTCCAACCCCCAGCACCTCGGGAAGGTCCCGCTGTGGGCTACGGAATTCCACGTCCGCCAGCCACCGTCAGCCCTCACTACGCCCGGCACATGGCAGGTGCCTGGGAAATTCACAAAGAGCAAATGACTGCCCCGCAGGAGACGGCGCCAGACGTCGCACCCCGCCACGCCCTCGACGACGCCACGCCCCGCTGCCCCGCCCCCGCCCCGCCCCACTGCCCCAGACGCCACACCCACGCCCCGCCCCCCATGCCCCGCCGCCCCGCCCCCACCCGACACCCCGCCCCCGCTCCCCCCCCCGCCCACGCCCCGCCCACGCCCCGCCCCACCCCGATGCCCCGCCCCACTTCCCCGACGCCCCGCCCCGCGCGCAGACGACACTCACGGCGCAGCCGTCCACCAGGGCGCGGATGTAGGGGCTGTTGTCGTAGGACATCTCCTCGTCGTTGGAGCCCAGGAAGCGCATGGCCTTGTCGTAGCTGCCTGTGGCGGCGTCCTGCCAGGCCACCGACTGGTAGCAATTGTAGGTGATGTTCTGGTGGGCGGAGGCGCTGAGCAGCCGCAGGAAGGTCATCTGGACCACGCCCACGGGGTTGCCCTCGGCGTCCACGTAGGAGAGCTGCAGGGCGACAGGACGGGGGCTCAGCAGGGTGGGGACTCGCGGCCTCGCAAGGCCCCTCGTCCACACGGGCGGGCTTGGGAGCTTCAGCCCCGAGCTGTCTCCTCTGGAGTGTGGGTCATGCCAAGCGCCCCACCTGGAAACAAGCCACACACCCGGGCCCCCAGGCCAGCACGCGCTGGCTCTCTGTGGGGTTCCCTGGAACAAGTGAGCCCGGCCTCGTTTCCTTCAAGGACCCAAGTAACCCACCCACTCCTTGCCTGGCTGATCCCTACTCAGCCTCTGGGGCCCAACTCATATGCTTCCTCTTCCAGGAAGCCTGCCTGGGTTAGACTTCCTCACCCAGCGTGGCCTGGCTCAGTGTCCATCTTTCCTTCTGGCTGGAGGGCCCTCCACGCCAGCACTGGACTCCTGTCTGGGGGCCCCTGGGGCCTGGTCTGTGGCCCTCCTTGGACCGAGAGTACCCTGGGGACAGGAGCCTGGCATGCACAGCTCTATCTCTGTGCTCTGAGATCAGCATAAGGAAGGTGCTCATTAGATGATGCTGACCACTGGCTGGTGGTCGCCGTGATGTACAAAGACCTGACGGGGGCCGTGAGAACTGGACACCGAAAGGGCACGAGGCCTCGGAGAGGAATGGGACGGTTGGGCACGAGGTGTGGGGTGCTTGGCCAGCAGACAGGAAGACCAGCCTGTGAGAGGGTCACAGGCCATGTGGCCGAGAGCCAGAGGCCTGGAGGGACTGGGCACTTCCCTGGAGCATGAGGGGAGGCCTCTGCTGCGCCCTCCCCGGGCGTTCACCCAGGAGAGACCACAGTGGGTGGGGTTTGGCCGAGGGGTCAGGGGGTCAGCCTTGCCCATGTGAGCGGGCAGCCTGAAGTCGGGGTGAGACACCCGTAAGAGAGGGCAGGCTGGTTCCCAAATGACTCCTCGGCGTCACTGGCTGGGAGCTCAGCCAGGCCCATGCTGGGCACCCCGAGGGACAGGTCAACTTCTGCACCTTTTCAATGACGGTTCTGTGAGCTGCTGCGCCCGGCAGGAGCAGGGCCTCCCAAACCCCTGGGACAAGGCAGGCCTCTCCTCCCCGAAGGCCCTCCTCTCAGACCCAGCAGAGCGAGCTCGGCCCGTCCTGGGTCCCCATCAGACAGGGGCGGGCGAACGTCAGGGCCTGACATCCCAGGTCCTCCCGAGACACGGCTGCTCCATCTCTGCTCTGCTTCAGACCCCGGCGCCCGGTTCAGCCAGGCAGGCGCATTGGCTTCCCCCAAGCACGCAGAGGCAGCTTGGTGCCTGGGATGCCTGCCCCTGGCCGGGGACACCTGTGACCAGCTCTGACACACGCCCTGGCCGCTCTGCTCAACAAGAGGGTTGGAGCCAAGTGTAAAACCTCCAGAACCAAGAAGAACCAGAAGGGATTACAGACGGTCTACTCTACGTGGAAATCCACGGGAAGGGCCCCCAAACACCCATGCTGATCACACAAGGGGGGCTTGAAGTCACTACTGCCCATGTATATAGAGATATCTGTGTAAGGACGGCTGATGGCGGTGAGCCAAGCCCGGCTTCCTACTCCTCCCCACCTGGGTGGGAAGGGCATGGAGCGGCTGGCCAGCTCCCCACATGGCCGCCGGCCGCTGACTTCCAGCCGGACCTTGAGGAGAGAGAGGGGATACCAACCGCAGTCGGGGCCATCGGGTGCTCCTCCTGGAGGGAAGGTGACTGACTGGAGGCAGGAGGCATGCGCAGAGAGAGGCGGGGGGCAGTGCTGGACGCAGAAGGACCTGAAGCCCCAGAGCCGGGCAGGGGTGAGGCCCAGGCTCCGCCCACCCCGAGACCCCCGTTGGCATCTCAGAGCCCTGGCGTGAGCCCCTCCCCTCCTGGGGGAAAGGGGCCGTGCAGCATCCCTTTCATGACGCCCAGGGCAGCCGGCCCAGAAAAGCGCCTATTTCTTCAAGGGGGGGGACCTCATCTATGCCCTGTGACAGTCACGGGCACCTGGAAATGATGCGGCCGAAAAATGGAGGCAACATGCTGCCGTCCCTGGGACCGTCCCTCCACCTCCATTCTTGGTCAAACAGGACGTGAGGAGGAGGTGGGCTCGGGTCGGCAGCTGAAAGTGGGTGCTCTGCGCCCTCGTCTGCGGAATCAGGCAGTGGGCGTGGGGGATGAGGGCCCCGTCTGGAGAAGCCCACCAGCCCGGCTGCAGAAGGGACCTGGCCCTGGGCCCTCCTCCTCCTGAGTGCTGCGCCCACCCACCACCATCCGCCAGGCTCAAGTGCCCTGGGCACTGCCCTCCCAAGGGGTGCCCACTTCAGATCCTTCTGCATGCCAGCGGCTCTGTCTTGAGGACAGCCCCAAGGCGGCGCGGGGAAGAGAGTCAGCAGGAGGGAGGGGGCGAGGGTGCCTGGGTGTCCGCACAGAGACAGGAAGCCCACGGCGAGGCAAGGCGAGCGCAGGCCTTGTGTCTAGAAAAAGCTTCGGTGACCGGGGCTCGAGGACACGGGCGTGAGCTGTTAATAGTGAGCACGTAGCACCTCGGGGTCTAGGATCACGGTCCCCGGGGTGGACCACTGGATGGCCCTGCTCTGAGTCCCGGGGGAGAGTGGCCCTGGGCCCCTGGGGAGCTGACCAAGGGCGGAGGGTCAGGCCCACGCTGTGGGCCCGAGAGCTGCTTCTGAGAAAACAAGGGCGTCCTTCAAGGGCGGCCGGGTGGACCCGGGCCGAGGAGAGAACGCAGGAAGCGAGGAGCTCTGGTGGCACCTGCCGCGTGACCACGTCTGGAACCTGGGCCTTAAGCTCATTGGGAAGGGGTCACAGAACTCTGCACTGGGCCCCAGAAAGGGGCCTGAGTCGAAGCCCCGGAACGGTCTGGGAAAACGCTCTACTGGGCGGAAGCAGTCATGGCCCTAGGGGATCAGGTGTGACTGGCCTCAGTCTCTTGACCCCTGGAGACCCACCACGTCCAGTCCTTTCGGGGGACGCCAGCTGCCTGCACCTCTGGATGGGCCGTTTTTTAAGACTGGATCCCCAGAAGTTAGCACAGGGGCTGGACGGTTTAACGGTCCAGGGCCCACCCCATCCGAGCTGCCCACTAGGACTGAGCGAAATAAACCCTCCAGTCCTGGAGTCTCTGGTCTCGGTTCCTGGCAGCCCCCGGCGGGGGGCTCTGAAAGCCAGCCTCACGCCCTCCACCTGAGCAGACAGCCGCCCGGCTGCCCTCGGCTAGAGTGGACCCCCGTCGGCGCGGCAGGAGGGGCTGGCCTGGGCCTGGCGGTCACGGCGGCGGAGCAGCTTGGCCAAAGGGCGAGAGCAGGTGCGGCGCTGGGGGTCCGTCCCATGCAGAGCCGAGCCAGGCCGAGCCGCGAGCAGGCGGCCGCGGGGCCACTTACCAGCGACCCTCGCTTGTACTGACTGTACCAGGTGGCGGGCTGCTCTTTGGGCCAGCGGGCCATTCTACTCTGCAAGATACGAAACGGGCGGGTTCAAACCACACCGCACACACGGCGGAGGCCGTCTTACCAGTTTGCCACGCTTGAATTCACTGAACCAGGAACCCGGGTTTTCTTTGGGCCAAGAAGTGATTCTGGCCTAAACATCGAGGGGCAGGCAGGGAGGGAGGGAGAGAAACAGAGAGAACGACAGCGTTACTTCTGCCTCCTCGAGAGACGCTCCCGCGTCCTGCAGGCGCGCCGTCTCCCCGCCGAGCGGAGAAGCCGCGAGGCCGGCCAGCCCTTCGGGCGCCCCCATCTCCCCTTGAGCTGGTGCTCGCTCTGGGTCAGGCCCGTGACCGCCGCAGGGACTGGCCCTGGTGCTTTCCAGGGGTCCACGCCGGCTCCACGGGCAGGATCAGAGTCTGCATCTGATCACTTCCGCGTGTCCAGCACACAGAGCCTCGCGCTTTGCGACTGCAGAGACCGATCTAGGGGCATGGCTTCATCTCCAAGGCCTCTCCCTGGGAACACAGCGGGCAGGGGACCCTCCCAGGGTCCAGCCAGGGGTGAGGTGTACACATGTTTCCTGCCTGTGATGTGTGCATTGGTGGCATGTGTGGTGTGTGTGCCGAGTGTGCGGTGGGGCATCCTCTTTGGGGAGAGCGCCCATGAGTCCAGCCGGTTCCCAGCAGGTCCCTCGGGTCCTCTGCCCGTGCCGGGGGTCCTGGGCCCCATCCCCGGCTCCTCTCCTGAACTGGGCTCACGCAGGGGAGCCCGAGCAGTCGCCCCAGGGGAGGGCCAGCGCGCCCAGCCCACCTCCCGTCCTGCAGGACTCTGCGCCCGCTTCCGAGCCTGCCACTCTCACTGCTGTGCTAGGCTAGCGTGAGGACCGCGTCCTCCCGGAGCAGGAGCGGGGCTGCAGGCGGCGGGGGGCCTCACCCAGACCTTTCCTCCCCACCCCACCCTCCTGCTGCCGAGGGGGCCCTGCAGCCCGGGCGACTGGGCACAACGTCTCCACCTGCCCGAGGCTCCCAGCCCGTGGGCCCGTGGAGGTCAGCACACGAGCAGAGGAAGAGCAAGGAGCCGCGGGGCTCACTCAGCGCCCCAGGCCCACCGTCCGCCTGGCTCCACCACCAGGGAAGGCTCCTAGGGGTTCCCCTGGCTCCCCGGCAGTGAGGCCGTCTGCAGAGGACAGACAGCAACACAAGGACATGAAATGGCATTTTTCCATCTGAATTTCCACCAGCACCTCTGTCAGAGGCAGGGCCAGGGTCTGGGTTTCCTCGTGACCCACAGAGGTCTTGCTGCTTGAGTGTGTTTCCCCAGGATTTAAAATCCCAGGTCGGGGGAGCGTGAGCATAAGCCAGGGTCCCTGAGTGTCCCGGTCAGCGCAGGCCCTGCTCCCACGGCCCCGGGGGGTGCTGGCGCTCCCGCGGGGACGGTGAACCGCAGGGACTGGCACCGCGGCGGCTTCCCTCAAGGGAAGTGGCTCTGGGCGTTGAGGACACGGGTACCCGACTCCTGCCGGGTGCGACCCTGGACCTGCGTGGCTCCAGGACCCCGCCGCCCTCGGCTTGCGGCAGGGACGGGGAGCCGTCAGGGCGGGACATCCTGGAGGAGGGTCTGTCCAGGAGGTGCAGAGGGCACTGCGGCCCAAGACTGCACCGTCTTCCCAGGTAGAGACCTCGCCCTCCTTCCTCACCTGTTCTGGGCTAAAGAGTGCCCGGCTTCCAACACGTGCTTGAGAGAAGGTGACACGTGCCAGCCACACACACCTGTCCCTGCATGCCATCCACAGGCCACCCACACGCCATCCACACGCCATCTACACGTCATCTGCATGCCATTCACACATCACCCACACGCCATCCATGCATCATCTGCATGCCATTCACACATACCCATATGTCACCCACATGCCACCCACACACCACCCACACGTCATCCGCATGCCATTCACACATCACCCACACATCACCCACACACCACCCACATGCCATCCACACATCACCCTCACGTCACCCACGTCACCCGCATGCCATTCACACATCACCCACATGACACCTGCATGTCACCCATATGCCATCAACACGTCACCCACATGTCACCAACATGCCATCCACACATCACCCACATGCCATCCACATGTCACCCACATACCATCCACACGTCACCCACACGTCACCCACATGCCATCCACACATCACCCACACGCCATCCACACATCACCCACATGCCATCCACACATCTGCATGCCATTCACACATCACCCACACATCACCCGCACGCCATCCACACACCACCCACACATCACCCGCATGCTATTCACACATCACCCACATGCCACCTGCATGTCACCCGCACGCCATCAACACACCACCCACACGCCACCCACACGCCACCTGCATGGCATTCACACATCACCCACAGGTCACCCTCACGCCATCCACATGCCACCAACACATTACCACACACCATCCACACGCCACCCACACGTCACCCGGATGCCACCTGCTACCATCCACCTGCCACCCACACACCATCCACACACCATCACTCACTATCCACATACCCTGGTTTACACCTGTCCACACACACAGAGACACCACCACAGAGGCGAGGCCTCTAAAAGACCACAGGTGACTCCGATTGACACCTTAGAAAATCTCCATGGATCAGGACCTCACTAAACAGACTATAAAGGAATGTACTGTGCTCAGGAGCAAACACCCTTGAAGCTGCCACTAAGAATTTCAGCAAACGCCACCTTCTACGAGATGTATCTGGGTCACTTGGCCCTAAAAGTCCTTTCATGGGCTTCAGGCTGGTCTGAGGTCAGGACTACAGGGTCATTTTGGGGAGGATCTGACCAACCAGTGGTGGAAATCCTAGCTTTGGGGGTAGTTGGGGGAAGATGCCCATGAGCCAGGCACTTCTCAACCTTCCACAAACGAGACTGCACCAAGCCCGTCTCATTGCTAGAAGTTTCTCCTCAAAGAAAACTTAAGTCTATTTCTGGAGGAGAAAGCTTAATTTTGGAACTGGTTTTCATTTCCTGGTTTCAGCTTCTGGTTTTCACTCCTGAAACTGCATGCATGTGACACAGCGGGAGCCGCAGCCCAGCCCACTGGGAGAGGAGGTGACGGGGGCGGCACTCACCCCCTCGGACTTCTTGTCAGGGAAGACGCACGTTGACCCCCCAGCCGTGAAGTTGCAGTAGACCTTGAAGGAGTCCCGGGAGCAGCCTTGGTTCGGATCCACCCAGTATTCACCTGCATCACAGGGTCGGGGTCGGGGTCAGGGTCAGGGTGGAGGTAAGGGCCAGGGTTAGGGTCCGGGTCGGGGTCGGGGTCAGGGTCTGGGTCAGGGTTGAGGTCAGGGTCAGGGTTAGGGTCCGGGTCGGGGTCAGGGTCGGTGTCAAGGCAGAGGTCAGGGTCAGGGTTAGGGTGGAGGTCAGGGTCAGTGTCAAGGCAGAGGTCAGGGTCAGGGTTAGGGTCCAGGTCGGGGTCAGGGTCCAGGTTGGGGTCAGGGTCTGGGTCAGGGTCAAGGGTCAGAGTGGAGGTCAGAGTCAGGATTAGAGTCTGGGTCGAGGTCAGTGTCAAGGTGGAGGTCAGGGTCAGGGTTAGGGTCCAGGTTGGGGTCAGTGTCAAGGTGGAGGTCAGGGT
This sequence comes from Cervus canadensis, assembly GCF_019320065.1. NCBI lineage: Eukaryota > Metazoa > Chordata > Mammalia > Artiodactyla > Cervidae > Cervus > Cervus canadensis. The sequence continues at coordinate 100,294,311 of NC_057390.1, read as the reverse complement.
CAGGGTTAGGGTCTGGGTCGGGGTCAGGGTGGAGGTCAGGGTTAGGTTCTGGGCTGGGGTCAGGGTTGGGGTTGGGGTCAGGGTCTGGGTCGGGGTCAGGGTTAGGGTTGGGGTCAGGATTAGGGTTCGGGTCAGGGTCAGTGTCAAGGTGGAGGTCAGGGTCAGGATTAGGGTCGGGGTTGGGGTCAGGGTCAGGGTCAGGGCCGGGGTCTTGGTCGGAGTCAGGGTTAGGGTCAGGGTCAGGATTAGGGTCCGGATCAGGGTCGGGGTCTGACTCAGGGTCAGGGTCTGGGTCAGGGTCAGGGTTAGGGTCGGGGTTGAGGTCAGGGTCGGGGTCAGGGTCAGAGTCTGCTTAGGGTCAGGGCTAGGATTCAGGTTGGGGTCAGGGTCAGGGTCGGGGAGGCGGACTGTGAGAGCTGCCCCCCGGACGGTACAGAAGCAGCTGCCACCCATCATCTAGCAGTCACCGCGCACGCCCTGGCCTTGGGCAGCAGCACGGCCCCCTTGGGGCTTCCCAGTGGCCTCCCACTGTCCCTGCTGGGCCCACGGGGCCACGGGGCCAGACTGGTCCCCAGGAGCAGAGCTGAAGCGTGAGGGCCACGGGGCATGGCTCTGGGGACCCAGGCCTGGGAGCCCAGCGGTGCTCTGGGAACACTCCTAGAGGTTCACGCACGTGGGATCAGAGTCAACAGAACGGGACTGGTTTGCATTTTTATTGTGTCCTGGCGTCTAAGCAGTGCTTCCCCAGGTGCAACAGCAAACACCAGCCCAAGGACTCTCACTGACACGGACGGCAGCCGTGGCCGGCATCATGGCCGTGCACGCACGTCCTGATGGGGACGTGTTTTACCCCCATTTACAGATGTGGAGCATCGGCTCTGGTCAGAGCAGATGACTGCCCGACAATGACTGAGCTTAGACTAGACTCCGCTCCATGTGACCCCACGCCTCGACCTCTTTCCTGGGCTCCCAGGGCGGCTTCCCCTTCTCCTGCGATGCCTCGAAAGGTGACAGGGGAGAGGCCCCTGCACCCCCGTCCCCTCATGGAGGGGACCTGAACGAGGTGCGTGCCCACCCAGGCCTGGGTCCCTGCCACCATCCCCTCCGTGCGTCCCCAGGCCTGCGGCCGCCCTACCGTCAGGGAAGTCAGGGTGGCAGAGCTGGAGGTCCTTGCAGGTGCGTGCGGGGTTCTGCGGCGTGCCCAGCGGCCGTTTCATCTGCTCGATCTCCAGCTTCAGGGAGTTGAGCGAGCCGAAGATCTCCTCCATGCCGTCCGCGTAGTCCATGTACTGCTCGCCCTCCGCATCGTCCATCAGCTGGCTGGCATCGATGTTCCGCCGGGTCCTGGAGGCCTGGATCGGCAGGGGCTGGATGACCTCGCCCGGGGGGCCCTGGGTGTGGAAGAGGGCAGCGGTGGGTGGGGCAGGGCAGGGCAGGGCCCACTGCCAGGGCCGCTGCTGCAGGCTGGGCTGCAGGCGCCTGTCCATCTCAGCAGTCTTCTTCCCTTTTCTGTGTCACTGGAACATTCCACACGATCCCACGGGGCCTTGCCTAGTGCTGCCCGGCCCCCGCCCAACACACGCATGCATGCACACACACACATGCATATGTGTGCATACATACCTGTTCACACAGAGGTATGCAGGTGTGCGCGCGCACACACACACACACGTGTGCTCACCCTTCATCTCTCCCCAGCCAGACTTCGGAGGGCGAGGTGCCCTGGGCTGGCCTGTGTCCGGGGACAGGCCCCGCCCCACCACACGTCACACACGCGGTTCAGAATGTTTTGGGATCGAATCACACAAACATGCTTTCCACGATTCCCCTGGCATTAGGGGAATCCCCAAACTCCCGAGTCCTCAAGGGTTACTCACCGGTGGACCAGGGGGTCCTGGCTGGCCTGCCTCACCCTTCGGGCCAGTTGGACCCTGGGGAGAAAGAAACCAGAATCAGCCATGGTCACGGAAGCCTGACGGGACCTGTCCACCTGGAGATCCAGAACGATCCCCGGGAACACGTGGAGAGGGCAGAGGGGCCTGTCAAACGTGCTGGGCGCCCCCAGCCCCAGATGTGAGAACCGGACAGCCCGAGGGGGAGCCTGGGGGACAGAGCCCTTCGTTGTGCGCAGGGAGCCGTGGTCTGTGGTGACTCAGGCCGGAGGCGGGCTCAGGGCAGCCCGGCCCCACAGGAGGGGCGTCAACCACCAGCCCCGAGAGGCAAGGGGGATGGGGGACCCCGGGAGGTTCTCAGCCCACAGCCTGCACCCCCTCCAACCCCGGGCCCGGGGGCTGGTCAGGGCGATACCACTTACCGAGGAACCCTTAGCACCTTTTGGACCAGGGGGGCCCTGTGGAGAGGGGCAGGGCATCAGCGGGGTTGGCCCCTTCCCCCCAGGCCCCCGGCTGTGACCCACACCCCCGCAGCCCCGCCTCCCTTCAGCCTTCCTCCTCCGCCTTTGGCCCTTCCAGGAGTCTGAGCTTGTATCTGCTTCACAGGGAGGCAGGTGGGGGAGTGCTCACTCACATGGAGGCCGGGGGTCCTGTGGGCCCCAGCCCAGCCCCCCATCCTCCGCGGCAGGGAAATCGCAGCTCAGGCAGCCCAAGTGAGAAGCAACAGGGGCGTGCTGGCCTCGGAGGCCCTGACGTGGAGCCCCCGGCCCCTCCCGACAGCCTGCCACGGGGCCAGTGGCAGAGAAGCTGGGGCCACCTTGGGCCACGTGGACCCAGGCCCGGGTGGAGCTCAGAGGTCAACTGGTTTTGGGTGAGAAGCAACTCAAGGCTCAGGGACGTGTCCTGGGTCTCCCAGCTGCAGGGGGAGGCCCCAGGCTGGTGCCTGGAAGCCGGGACCCCAGCTCCTCATGTCCGGGCCAGGCTGGCCCTGCGCGTGCAGACAGTGAGGGGCCAGGAGGGACCGGCCGCTGTCCTCACTGTCCCCAAAACGCCTACAGAGGACTGTCCACATGCCCTAAAATGCCTGGAGATAGAGGCTCGCCCCCAGCTCCCGCACCTGAAATCAGGGCCCAGTGACCCACTTCCTGATCTCCATCGCTCAGAACTCGGATCAGGGATAATGAGCAGAACAACCCAGGGGGCCCGCAGACCCCACTCTGGGGCCCCACAGCTTCCCCATGACCACTCCCACCCCGCTCCCCCAGAACAACCCAGGGAACCACCCACCCCTCCAGATACGCACCGGCAGGCCAGGGGGACCCGGGGGGCCAATCGGGCCGGAAGGACCGGTGATACCCTGAAAGGAGCAGAAATGCGGTCGTCATCGCCCGGATAGGGAGGGAGCCTGTCCTGCAGCCTTGTCCCCTGGCTCTCACTGGCCTCCTCCCACACCTCGGACACGTGTGAGCAGAACCCTCACTCCCTGCAGGGCCTGGTGGGGCCTGATCACCTGCTGGGAGGCCGGGCACCCCGGGGCCGCTGCCCGGCTGGCCTGGAAGGACCCCCGGGGAGCCTGAGCGTGAACCTCCCTCTAATGTCCTCGTGTGAACCATCCCCACCAGGTCCTGTCTGGCTGCCTGCTTTCTGCTCCCGCTGGGGGTCCACCCCAAGCATGAGCCCTGGGCAGTGGGCAGAGAGCGTCCTGGGGCCCTGTCTCTTCTGTCTGTCCATCCAGCCTCCCAGGGGCTTCCCCACAGTGGAGCTTGCATCCTCTGACTGACCCTCTCTCCTGGTCTAAGTGCCACATGTGCACACACATACACCCAGTGTGCTCAGGCATCATCTCCAGGGTGTGCCACATGCACACATGTAAGGCATGTACACACGTGTGCATGCACATACACCCAATGTGCTCAGGCATCATCTCCAGAGCCTACCGCATGCACGCATGCAAGGCATGTACACATGTGTGCAAGCACATACACCCAATGTGCTCAGGCGTCATCTCCAGGGCGTGCCGCACGCATGCATGCAAGGCATGTACACATGTGTGCATGCACATACACCCAGTGTGCTCAGGTATCATCTCCAGAGCCTGCCACACGCATGCATGTAAGGCATGTACACATGTGTGCACGCACATACACCCAGTGTGCTCAGGTATCATCTCCAGAGCCTGCCACACGCATTTATGTAAGGCATGTACACATATGTGCACGCACATATACCCAGTGTGCTCAGGCGTCATCTCCAGGGTGTGTCACACACATGCATGTAAGGCATGTACACATGTGTGCATGCACACACACCCAATGTGCTCAGGCATCATCTCCAGAGCCTGCCGCATGCACGCATGCAAGGCAGGTACACATGTGTGCAAGCACATACACCCAATGTGCTCAGGAGTCATCTCCAGGGCGTGCCGCACACATGCATGTAAGGCATGTACACATGTGTGCATGCACATACACCCAATGTGCTCAGGTATCATCTCCAGAGCCTGCCACACGCATGCATGTAAGGCATGTACACATGTGTGCACGCACATACACCCAGTGTGCTCAGGCGTCATCTCCAGAGTCTGCCGCGCGCACGCATGTAAGGCATGTACACATGTGTGCATGCACATACACCCAGTGTGCTCAGGCGTCATCTCCAGAGCCTGCTGCACACATGCATGTAAGGCATGTACACATGTGTGCATGCACATACACCCAATGTGCTCAGGCATCCTCTCCAGGGCCCGCTGCACGCATGTGTGTAAGGTACACCTGGCTAGGGCAGCGGGGGTTCACAGGCTGCAATGAGGCCCTGGGGCCTTGCTGTGGGGACGGAAAGGCAGGCCTGCCAGGCCCCCCCACAACCCCACGCACACCACCCCCTCCCCCAGCTCCCCGGCCAAGGAATCCACTGCCAGAACTCCTAGGTGCAGGCGGGCAGCCTCGCAGGCTGTTTTCCTGGCTGTGGTTTCCCGGGGGCTGGTTCCCAGGGAAGTCCAGGGTCAGGTGCGCATATACGGGGTCAAGGGGGAGCCAGGATGCAGCTGAGCGTCGTCAATGACCCCAGGATGTTCAGCTGGGACAGAGGGTCTTTCCGAGTGTGGCGGGGGGCGATGACCTTCACTGCGGAGGCCAGCAGGACCGTGAGGGCTGCTCAGGGCCTGGGCTGGGCTCCAGTTCCGCCCCGTCCCCTGTGCGCCTGGGTGAGCCCGGCCCTTCGGCTGCTCCTGCCCTGACCCCATGGACAGGGGACGTCCTTCCGGCTCTAACGAGCCTCGGGTCTTTGGACACAGAGCCTGTTCCACGCACCTGTTCTCCCTTAGGGCCCGAGGAGCCCTGGGGGCCAGGGAGACCGCGGTCACCCTTTTCTCCCTGTTCGCCCGGAGGTCCGATGAGCCCGATCAAGCCTGGGTGACCCTGTGGGAATGAAAGGGGCATTTGTGGTGGCAACGCCTCGCATCCGGCCCGAAGCTCCTGCAGGGGAAATGTGCCCGGGGCTGGCCTCGACAGCAGGCAACGGCCGGGTCTCCAAGCCACACGGAGCTGTTTCCTTCATGTCCCCACCCCGAGCAGGTGATGCATGGGGGGAAGAGCCAGACCTTGTCAGGTTGGAGGCACAGGGTCTCAAAGGGCCCGCGCTTCAACCACGCAGGCGCCTACAGCCCACTCACCTTTTCCCCTTTGGGTCCAGAGTCTCCTTTGAGGCCGGGGAGTCCTGGGGGGCCCTGTGGGGGAGGCGGGGGGCTCAGAGTTCTTGTCCCCAACCCCGCCCTCTGCCACCTCCTCTGGGGGCCCCTGGGGAACGTCCTGACTCACCATGGGTCCTGGGGGGCCATCGGGGCCCGGGGCTCCAGGGAGACCTTGTTCACCCTGAAACACAGTCGACCCTGCACATGAGCCCCACCCTGGCCATCCCCACGCCCCTCCCTCAGCAGCCGCCCCGCCCCAGGCCCAACCCCCCCGGGGCCACTCACCACTGGGCCGGGGATCCCTCGCAGGCCATCGGGCCCAGGCTTCCCGGGCGCCCCCTGGGGGCCGATGGGGCCAGTCTTCCCAGGAGGGCCTTCCAAGCCGGCTTCTCCCTGCAGAGAGGGCAGAGTGGGGCCCCGACGCTTGAGGCTATGGTCACCCCCGCCCAGAACCACTGCTCAGAAACCGCGAGGAGCCTTGGCGAGAACCCTGCGTGCCCCCGACACCCAGGGGCTGCCCCCAACTTTCCTCCCTGTAGAGGCTGCCCAGCCCCATCCTCTACCCACTGAAGACCTCAGTCATCCAGGCTCCAGCCGCCCAGCCATCACGGCCACCACGGCGGTTACAGCCAGCTCGGAGCTTAGGGTGGACACGCTGCATGTCCTGAGCAGACGGGGGCTGGGTGAGCTCCACCATCTCAGTCGACGCCGGGGCACCTCCACTCCAGGAGGAGGCACCCAGACCCCACCCAGAGCTCCTGGGCAGAGCGGCCACAAGGGCTCTGGGTGCTGGGCTGCACCCTAACCTCACCGCAGGGCACCCCACCCTCTCCTCTGCTCTGCGGTGGGTGCTGTCACCGTCTCTGCTTTGCAGGTGAGGCAGCCAGGCCCGGCCAGGTCAACGCCAGGCCCGAAGGCGCCCGGCATGGGCCTCCCCTCCCCCAGGCTGGCGGGGCACATGACCTGCAGTGCCCGGCCAGGGACCCCCAGGCTGGAGGCACAGCCCAGCTGCCCCTGCAGAGGACGGGCTCTCCGCCCAAGTCTGCAGAGAGCCGGCCCCCCTCCGCATGTTCAGCGTCTAGTCCCTCTCCCGCCGCACCCCAAGCGGCCACCATGCCCTCGGCCCACCCTGGAAGGTCCATGCACGCTCACGCCACGGTCACAGTCACGGCCGCAGCCGGGCTGAGAAGCACCTACCTTGGCTCCTTTCTCCCCCTGCCTGCCTTCGGGACCTGCGGGGCCGGGCGGACCCTGGAAGGTGTAAGAGGGCAATGCGTGACGAGTGGGCTCCCAGAAGCCAAAAGGGCAGCTGAGCACGTTGGGGGCACAGGCCTGGCAGGGCTGTGGGGCTGCTCCCAGGCCTTCAGAACAAGGCCCAGGGCCTCCAGTTCCAGAAAAGGCCAGCGGGCTGGGCTGGGCAAGGGGCGGGCACTCCGGTGGCCTCCCTTCCTGCAAACTCAGAGCGGCCACGGTCACCGCAGGCCAGCAACGGATGGTTCCATTTGCTGGATGATTCAGTTTGCTTGCTCTGACTTTTCTAAAGGTCTGACCCAGGGGAAAGGGGCTTTTTCAGCTTCGTGGGGGAGTTTTTTCTCCCATGACAGCCGTCACTGAAGGTGTCCGCAGTCAGCTCATCCTGAAAGGAGCAACGCATCGACCTGGTGGCTCTGAGATCGGATGCTGTGGTAGCAAGCTGAGCGGGGAGTGAGCTTCAAAGAGAAGCCCATTCCTCCTCCCTGGGGCTGCCCAGGGCCCCAGGGTCCGTGCAGGGCGGGGGAGGGGCAGTCTTCGTGCAGGGGCGCCCAGCAGCGTCACGTACCCTTTTTCCTGGAGGCCCAGATGGGCCTGGCTCACCCGTGGGGCCTGGTGATCCCTGGGGTGGGAGAGAACAGAGCGTTTAGGAACCAAGGATGTTAGCTAAGACCCGGCGGGGCTGGGTGGGTCCAAGGCTAGGAACACACAGAGCTTTCAGTCAGCCTCGGCCAGCCCCGAAACTGCCCATCTCATCTTCTGCAGAATCAGCCCTGAGTGGGGGTGGTCCCAGACTGCCCTGCCCTGCTCTCAGGCTGCAGTAGTGTGGGGGCCCACCCCACCTGCGGCTCTGCTACATCTGGGGAAGGTTCCCAGCAAGCCGGCCAGCACCCCTTCTGCAGAGGTGGACCCTGGGTCACCGGCCAGGAAGTGGTAGAAGGGCAGACATCTCTCTGGGGCCCTAAGTCGGTGTCCCTAAGCAGGCTCGAAGCAACATTTCAGAAACCTGGCATGAGATGAGAGGCACGGCCAGTGTGAGCTCAGCTCCAGAGGCTCTCGTGGGAAGAGCCTTTTGAGGAGCATGTCTGAACCCACCCGGCAGAAACAGGGGTCCTGACGATGCAGGGTGGACTTCTGGTGGGGGGGCGGGGTAGTCGCAGACACCGGGCTTCGTGTGCAGAGCCACCGTCGGGCCTGGGGGTACACTTCCCCTTCTGGGAGGAGGGTCCTCAGCTCCAAGGGTCCTCCCAGGGAGCTCATGGCCCCCGTGGTGGCTGGGTCACTACTTTAAAGCGACTGGGTGAAATGAACAGAGCAAGTTGCAAAGCCTGACACCTCCCCGAGAAGCTGCATCAGGGGCCCCAGAGGTCCTGGGTGGACTCACCGTTTGCCCGGGTTCACCGTCGTCTCCTTTGTCGCCAGGGGGACCATCTTGACCCTGTGGGACCAGAAGCAGGTTCCTTCTGCGCCCTTGACACACCCGAACCAGCACCCACTGGCCCCCAGTCCCAACCGAAAAGCCCAGCTCCACCCGGGGTGCCCGCCCAGGGAGCTCGGAGGGGCAACGCCTTTCCCCGCGCACTCCTCAGAGCAGGGGTGAGCACCGGGCCCTGAGCAGAGGCAGAACAGAAAGCAACCAGAAGGGAAAGACGGGCCTGGAGGCGGGTCACGGGCTGTGGGGACCCCCAGCTCTGCACCCTCGAGCACCTACCGCAGGGCCGGGTTCTCCAGGGGGACCGGGATCTCCGGGAAAACCGACGGGGCCCTGAAACAGAGTAGAGAAGCGTCGGTCACCTTCCCAGAGTGCGCAGGCCTCACGGGGCTGCATCCACACGGCCAGCCCATGCCTCCCGCCAGCCTGGCACCTCAGGGCCCCCCAGAGCAGGTGGCTCCCCCCAGAGCATCATTCCGTGTGCGGTGGGCCACGTGGGGCCGCCGCTCGCCTTCCGGAGGCCTCAGAGGGCAGCCTCCGGCCCACACGTCTGCTCCTGGGGCCGCGGTGACCCTGATCCTGGACCCTGAACTCCAGGACTCGCTACTCTGCAGACCCTCCTGAGGCAGTGTGAGGCAGACCGCGGCGGGGCAGGGTGGGGCACAGAGCCCGTTCCGTGCAGAAGGCGGCCCGGCCCACGGCCTCCGAGGTATGCCCCCTCCCAGCCCTTCTCTCCTCCTCCCTCCTCTGTTCTAGTTCAGGACCCAGGGGGTCACCCCAGACCCACAGGGGTCAGGCAGCTTCTGCACCCCCCAGGCCCGGGAGTGAGAAGGACCCTGCTGAGAGCCCCAGTGTCCCCCGGTACTCACGGGGCTGCCTTTGGGACCGTCGTCTCCGGGAGGGCCCTTGGGCCCGGGGGGTCCAGCGGCACCGGAGGGGCCTGACTCGCCCTTCTCCCCCCTTTCGCCTTTGGGGCCCTGTGGGGAGAGGTGGGGAGCGGGTTTCCAGAGCTGGCCTGCAGCCCGCCCAGCGCTGGTACCACGCGGAGCCCTGATCGAGGCCAGGCGCCAGGCCCCAGGCCCCAGGCCCCTGCCCCTGGGGGGTCAGCTGCCTCCAGAGCCCCTGCCCCTGGCAAGTCCCCATGAGTCTGGCCCCGCGGGCACCGCAAGGGGTCTTGGGGCCCCACTGGCGTCCTGGGGCTTCTGAGGCCGAGGCTCAGCTTCTAGGTGACGAGGGCAGGGCTGCCTCCTGACGAGACATCAGGCGTTGTGGACTCCCAGGGGCTGCAGCGACCCAGGCCGCCCCCCGCACCGGGTGTAGGGAGCCCAGCACACCTCTGTCCACCAGCCGCTCCCTGGGCCAGAGAGCTGCCCCCAGCGGGCCTTGAGAGGCCACACATCTGACCCGCAAAGGCCAGAATGTCCCAGCTCTGGGTGCACAGGTGGCAACACTGGGCCCACGCTTGTGGAAGCCTGTGACAGAGCCCGGAACACCATGGAGAGAGGGGCAGCTCACACCCGACTGTCCTGGGTGTTCATCACTAACATCAACGCGCACACACACACACACACACACTCACAGTCACACACACACGTACATGCATGCTCACACACACATATACATGCACAGTCTCACACACACACATACATGCATGCTCACACACACACATACACGCACACACACATACACGCACACTCACACACACAGTCACACACGTACATGCACACACAGGTACATGAACGCTCACACACACATGCACACACACACATGTACACGCACACACACACATGCACACTCTCACACACACATGCACACACACGTACATGAACACTCACATGCACACATGCACGCACACACATACACACACATGCACACTCACACACATGCACACACACGCACACACACATACACGCACACTCACACACATGTACATGCACGCTTACACACGTGCATGAACACTCACACACGTGCATACACACATATGTACACGCTCACACACATGCACACTCACACACATATGCACAGACACATGCATACACACTCACACACATACACACTCACACACACATATGCACACACATATATGAACACTCACACATACATGCACTCACACACACGTACATGCACGCTCACACACATGCACACTCACACATGTACATGCATGCTCACACATGCACACTCACACACACACGCACACTGACATGCATACATGCTCACACACATACTCACATACACGTACATGCACGGTCACACACACATACATGCAGTCACACATGCACATACATGCACACTAACACACACGCACGCACATATGCACACTCACACACACATGCAGACACACATGCATGCTGACACACACACATGCACACTCACACACATACACATGAATGCTCACACACATGTGCACTCACACACACATACACGCACACACACGTACACTCACACACATGCACAGTCACACATACATGCACACTCAGAGACACATGCATGCTCACGCACACATACATGCATGCTCACACACACATACACATGCACAGTCACACACACACATACACTCACTCCCCACCACACTCCCTCTTTTTTCCAGCAGTCCTGTGAAGGAGGCACAAGAGCAGACACAACTCCCATTTCATGGACGGGAAAACTGAGGTAGAGTGGGACCCTCCCACCCGGCACTTGTTCACACCACACCCCACCCCTCCCCAGAGCCCACTCACTCACCGGGGGGCCCCCTTCACCGGGAAGGCCAGGCTCTCCCGCTTCGCCAGGTTCACCCTAAGGAGGAAACGCAAACAGCAGTGAGGGCAGAGGTCCCAGCACCAGGCGTTCATCAATCGTCCCCGACACTGGGCGGGGGCGGGGGTGGGACAGCGGTCACCGTCCTCTCGGGAGCTCCCAGCACTGGAGGAGACACAGGTGAGGAGTCCGGGACACAGTGCTGGCAGTGACACACGTGGGCGGGGCGTGGAGAGAACGTGGGGTGTCAGAGGTGGCTCTCCCCAGGAAGGCACGCTCCCGGAGTTCCGGAGGACGGTCGGGAGAGGCCAGGGGAGGGGGCTCAGCAGGCGGAGGCGGATGGAGAACAGCACGGCGCCCTGGGTCTGCCGGCTGGAGGGACAGAGCCGGGCGGAGGCAGGGTGTCGCGGGGGGAGGGGTGTCGCGGGCAGGAGGGGGACGTGGCCTGCGGCGGGGAGGGGGAAGACGCGGCCCCCCCAGAGGCTGCCCGCCGTCATGGGTGGGCTCAGAAGGCATGCTCCTCTGTGACTCTCCTATCATAAAAAGGGAGCAGCAATGGGACACTGGTTTCAACTGAATGGCCAGACGTCAGCAGAAAGTTCTGGAAGGTGTGCAGGGAATGCAAACGGACGGGCACGCGTCCATCTCCTTCCTTTTACCCCAAGAAGCTGGGATTGGTGCCTTAAAATAGTGTGAACTCCTGGGCCCAGGAGGAGGCAGACTCTGGCACCGTCTTGCCCACCACCCACATGCGTGTAAGGCATGTACACACATGTGCACGCACACACACTCAATGGGCTCAAGTGTCATCTCCAGGGCCCACTACACGCACGCATGTAAGGCATGTACACACGTGTGCACACACATACACCCACTGTGCTCAGGCATCTGGCACGAGCCGGATCAGATGACGAGGACCCGGGGTTGTGAGGCGACAGGACTTGAGGGAAACGGGAGCTGAGACAGGAGCAACTACACACGTCAAGGACAGACAGCCACAGCTGTCGGAGCCGAATCTCGGAGCGGGGGTGGTGGCCTTTGCCGGGGGTCGCGTTGTGGGAAATCCCGCACAGGCTGCGGTGGGCGGAGGGCGGGGCTCCCAGGTCCACCGCATGGTCCTCCAGGTTTGAGATGCATGTGGCAGGAACAGCCCAGCAGTGCACCTGCGTGTCTCCACATGCACACGCACACACATGCACACACACGCACACACGCGCCAGGACAGTCACGGGGCGTGCGTCACCTTCTCTCCCACGGCTCCGGGGTTGCCTATTCCGCCGGGGGGTCCTTGCGGCCCGTCCGCACCTGGAGCTCCGGAGGGTCCTCGGGGGCCGGGGGGACCTGGTGGGCCCTGGAGGAGGGGAGCCGTTGAGCCCAGAAGAAAGGCAGGCCTCCCCCCAAACACCAGCTCCACCGCGGCCCACGCCCCACGAGCAGCCCCACTCACCATCTGACCCACGTCGCCCGTCTCACCCTTCTCTCCGGGAGGTCCTGGCAGACCCTGAGAACAGGAGGCCATCAGACACTCAGCCGGTGGGCATGGCTCCAGCGCCCCCCCCAACCTCCGCTGCCTCCCAGCTGAGTGCCCCCAAAAGCCTCGGGGATGTGCATTTCAGCTACGCATGGGGACGGCTCCGAGATCCCGTCTCAGAACTAGCCCGAGGAGAGAATCCGAGAAGTGGGCAAGGATTTATGGACAAGGTGCTTATTGCAAGTGTCCCATAAAACAATAAAGCCTAATGAGCCACCAGCAGGGAGCTGCCGGAATCAATTATGTCACCTCCATATGCTGGGACACAGGCAGTGACTAAGAGTCATGTTTTCGAAAATAAATAAAAGGTGACATGTTCAAAGAATATTTAATGGCATTTGACGTGACTTGTAACACAACAGGAAGCGGGACAGCCTAGTCCGAATGTTCTATACATGCAGCATGACTCAGATTTTGTGGAAACCAAACAGAACGATGCACATGCGTGTGTGTGTATGTTTGCACACGGGCACTTGGTGTGCACTCCCATGCACTCAGGAGCCATTCTGGTTCCCTTTTCGAATATCTATCAGTATTTTCCAACATTTCTACAATGAGCAGGAAAACAAACGTCACAGGATGAGAGAAGCGAGCGTGGGTGTGTCTGGATTTCTGCAAATTCACAGCTCTTCAGGTGTGTGGAGGAGCCCATGAAGCTCTCCTCAGTAACCCCATTTTTAAAAATTTTTATTGGCCTGCAGTTGCTTTGCAACGTCACATTAGATTCGACAGTACAGCAATCTGAATCAGCTCTGTGCATACACATATCCCCTCTTTTTTTGACTTACTTCCCAGTTAGGTCATAGACAGCTTAGAGCAGGGTTCCCTGAGCTACACAGTAGGTTCTCATTAGCTACCTGTTTTCACACAGTATGGATGGTGTATGCACGTCAAGAAGGGAGGGAGCAGGACGGGAGGGCAGGGGAGGAGGTGTGAGGGCGGGGCGGGGCACAGCAAACATGCGGGGAAATCAGCCCAATCATTGTGCCAACTCCGCTCTTACCTGCAGCCCCACGGGGCCCGGAGGCCCAGGGAAACCTCTCGGACCTTCGTCGCCTTTCTGCCCAAAGAGGCCCTGCTGGCCCCGAGGTCCCGGCTCGCCGTCGGCTCCCTGCGGGGAGACAGATGGGCATGCTGAGGACCAGAACTGGACCACGGCAGCTCGAGGGGTCGGCGTCTCCGAGGGCAGTTAGCCGCGGATACTCACGGAGGGGCCTGGCTGTCCAATGGGGCCTTGGGGTCCTGTAGGCCCTGGGGGACCCTGTGGGAAGAGACAGAGGTGGTGGCTTCCTGACTCGCCGCTGAGGCTGCTGGGCGCGGGGGCCAGCGGCCCAGCTCATCCGGGCCCTGCCCACGCGGGGCCCGCCCCGGCCAGGCTGCAGCTCTGGAAGGCGAGAGGCCCTGGGTCCAGCCCTGAGCGTGTGCGGTCGGGGGCGGCGGGGCGGCCGTGCTGACAGTGCCAGGGGCCCCTGTGCACCGCCTCAGCCCCGTCACACGCCCACGACTCGGGCCGCGGAGACCCCGCTCAGAAACGAGTCGGGGCTCCTGCAGGGCTGAGCGAGGGCCTGACTCTGAAGGCCACGCCTGGCGCCCCACGCCGCCCCCAAGCACGTTCCACTGTTGGCCCAGGGAGCACGGGGGAGAGGCCGCGCTGTGCGGGGAGCCTGACACGCCCAGGCCAGCAGGGATGCGGTCCCTACCCGCCTGGGAACACACACGCCGGCGAAGAAGCCCGCAGCGCAGGCCTCCTTCCACGGCCCCGGGAGGAGCCGCAGTCACGTGACACGGCTTGCGCAAGAACGCACTAGTATTTCTCAGCAGAATTTTTTTTTAGGGAAAATTAAGAGGCATTTGGTCAGGGTGCTGCCGCTGCTAGAATATCCTGCGGCCCTTGGTGCTGAGGGGCGGTGACTATGTCCATGGGACCAAACACCTCAAGGACAAACACACTCCATCTGCTTTACTTCACAAATTCTGTGAGGGCTTCCTGTTCATCTGGTAATAAGGGATTCACTTACAGACGTGTGTTACAAACACATACACACGTCTAATACATACCTGTGCATGCACACACACGTGCACACAGGCATGCACACAAGATTTCAACGGGGGGTAAGCCCATGACCGGGTTCCCATTGGTTACAGGTGTGAATGTTCGTATCTCGTTGGTGATGAGTTGCTCAGTCGTGCCTGACTCTTTGCGACCGCATGGACTGTAGCCCACCAGGCTCCTCCGTCCATGGGATTCTCCAGGGAAGAAGACTGGAGTGGGAACCTGTTCCCTTCTCCAGGGGGTCTTCCCGACCCAGGGACTGAACCTGTGGCTCCTGCTGCATGCCCTGCATTGCAGGCAGATTCTTCACCACTGAGTTACCAGGGAAGCCTGGTCCCCTTGTAAGGGCGGTTAATGCCAGTGAGGACAGTGCCCCGAGCTGAGCACATGGCCCTGAGCCGTGGCTGCCGCGGGGACCCCTTACCTGTTCGCCTTTGTCTCCCTTGCTCCCCTTCTGTCCCGGCTCCCCAATCTCTCCCTGCGGGGAAACGGGAAAGACCCGTCAGATGGTCCAGTGACTGCTTGCACGTTCTCTGCTCCCTGTTAATTAATTTTTCTCAGAGAGTAAGAACCATTTCCTCTCCAGGGGGATCTCTAACTTTCCTAAGATGAAACATTTCCATATATTAATTTGATTTCCTCTTTAATAAGAGAGCTGGAAGAGATAAGACCTTGATTTTACGCTTTGCGGGATTGTAGTAGATTTGTAAGTGTGGCAAAAAATCATAATGGAAATATTTACTTTGTCAAATAGGATGACAGGACAGTGTAATAAAGACAACTCAATCACTATGCCTCCAGAACTATTAAAAACCCTCAGTGCTTCCACTGTGCTGGGCTGTCTCCCACCCCGAGAGGCCAGGCGTCAACACTGCAGAGGTGATAAAAGCCGGAAATGTCACTGGAGAGTTCTCACAAACGGGGAGCTAAACCAGAGAGCCGAATTCCTCTGATTTCATTAAATGGAGAATACAATGCTACAGTAACTGCATCAGATTATAAAGCATATTCCTAGCGAAAGGGGGCCTTGATGATTCAAGTGGAGACATTTAAAAATAGATACTGAGTAAAACCTCATTAAACTCGGCTCCACAGATTTGGAATCTGAAATGATTTAGAGTACTTCTCCTTGCTCCGGCTGCTACAGCAAATGTCTTTGATGACATCAAAACCACACGAGAAGAAAGCACTGTCTGAGTCCCCTCGAGCATGTCAGGGATCTCGTTTGTTACCGCCATTCGGGAGCTGTCCCAAAATTGTCTGCTAACGCCAAGAGCACCGGATGCACAGTACAGGGTCCCTCTGTCATCAGAGCGCCTATAGCGCCTGCGTCCCTTGGTTTAAAAGGACCCCCGTCCAGCTCCGACCTGCAGACGCCGGCCAAGCTGAGCCATGCAGGGTTCCAAGACGGGGTGGGGGCTTCTCCAAATTCTTACCTTGTCTCCGTCTTCACCAGGGGGACCCACAGGGCCAGCGGGACCGGGGAGCCCCACGGGACCCTGCAGACCGTCTCGGCCAGCTGGGCCTTGTGGACCTTTCTCGCCCTAGAGAGGAGAGGGGATTACTGTTCAAAGGCAGCTCCATCGTGGGAACATCCTGCCAGCAGCTTGTCCCCCGGCGAGAGGCCCACAGGCGGGAAGCGGGCGGCTCCTGGGGAGGGAGCATCCCCCAGGTCCTCACGGATCTGCCAGACGCGCCAGCGGCGGCTCCGAGTCCAGTCCTGTATCACCGGACCCGTGCACCTCCGTGGTTAACCCTCGCCCATCCTGGAGGGCCTACTCTCTCCCAGATGGGGAACAGAGGCTCCTTTCGTAAGCAGTAGAGCCGGATTCACACCAGGGCAACCCGATTCCGGGTCCAGGTGGGCGATCGCCCGAGTCAGTGGCTGGGGCATCTGAGCTCTGGCTCTGGCCAACTTGCTCATTCTCCCAATTTTCTACTAATACCACCCCCCACGCCCCCCGAGCAGGAGCAAAAGCACCTGCACACACACACGCAATACATGCACACATGCACAAACACACACACGTGCACACACATGTGCACACGCACATACACACGTGCACACACACGTGTGCACACACACACATGTGCGCGCACACACACGCACACACACACACACCCATCTTCCTTTCCTCACAGTTTTGGTTCACTTTCCTTATGGCCCCCTTGCTTATCCCAAATGATCCTTACTGAGTTCTGGCTCTATCTTACCAGCCACGTGCTACCCCGTGAGCGGCTGGCACCTTCTCACCCAAACTGGGATCCCCGTCTCTCGACAGAACCAGGAATGGACCCGGGAAGGGAGCGGACAGGAAAGTGAGCGGCCTCACGGCCCCTGGCGGGTCTCGCCGCGCCCGCACCCCGTCCTGCACCCTCTTCCCTGTCCTGCGGCACATTCACGCCCTGCTCCTCGACTGAGATCCCCTGCAAAGGCCCTTCCTCAGTTAAGCCAGAACAGGCAGACTGTGGCTCGGGTGGGATCTTCCTGCCGACATGACACCTGACCTTTGCTCGGCCTTTTCTCCTCGGGTGGCTGTGCTGCGAACGTGACGAGCTTGTCACAGACGGTGCCACCCTGGGAGGTTTCTGCTCAAGCCCCGACTCTCCTGAAACAACGAACCCGAGCCACGTCCGCCGGGCTCTGTGTGCTGTGTGTGGGCTATGTGCGCTGAGCGCCTGAAGGAGAAGGGGCTCAGGCAGAATCCTGGGGGATCTGCGTCCTGCGGGCCCGGGGGACAGACCGGACACCTCAGAACCGCCGATGACGTGCCGGACAGATCGGCCAGGCACCCACGTGTCCAGCGTGAGTCCCGTGCGGACTTCTCGGCCGGGAAGGCAACCAGGGCCCTCTTGCTATCGCCGAGCTGTGGGAAACCCACGAGGAAAACCACCCTCTCTAACAGAACTCAATCCTCACAGGTGTCTTCACTCAATGGGACATCATCCAGGTAGCCTGTCCCCCTGGACCTCAGACTTCTGTGATTCGGAATTTGGAAGGGAGCTCTGAGCTGGAATCTTTGTCTCTATGGCCGACTGAATGTGAGGGCAGGTGGGCGTCTGCACAATCATGAGGCACACGTCAAATGTGGCTGGGGTGAGGGTTCGTCTGGGCAGGAAGGGGCATTCGGGGAGACACTGGGGGAGAGGGGCTGGTAGTCAGCTTCCCAGGGCACGTCTGTCTAGACAGGAAGGGTCTCTAACCCCCTTCTTGGAAGCCGAGACGCCAGACCAGCCTCCACGCCAAGCGCTCACAAAGCCTCCGGGCGGGGGCAGTCACATGCAGGCTCGGCAGGTGTGAGGCGTCGGCTGTCGGGGGTCTGGGAAGAGGTTGCTTATCTTTTCATCGGGTTGCCTGTCCCTTCTCTTCTCCACACCTGCCCCCAGACCCACACGGCAAGCACCACCCCAAATATCCACCTTGCCCCTACGCTGACCATCCTCTTGGGCAGGGCCCCAGGCCACGTTTGGACAGAGTCTCCACGCGCCCCCACCCCCGGCCCTGGCCTGCATGTCCCAGGGCACAGACATGCAGGCCTGACCAGGGAGCCTGGCCCGGACACTCCCCGAGCGCCCCTCCAGCTCAGACCACTCTGGGGAAGCATCTGGCCGCCCTTGGACCTCAACCGTGACAGCCAGGCACAATCACACACTTCAGCACCCACCCCCTCCCACAGACCCCGGGGAGACGCCCGGGAGGGCAGCCCACGGCAGCGACCAAGCTCCTCCGGGGCAGTACTCACAGGAGCGCCTTTCTCCCCAGCCGGCCCGGGGGGCCCCTGGGGGCCGGGTCTCCCTGGAATTCCGATGGGCCCGGCAGCACCGGCTGGGCCTCTCTCCCCTGGAGATCCCTGGGTGAGGCAAGAAAGTGGTTTATTTCAAAGGCTCTCCAACTGTGTGGGTATGACTTCCGAAGCCCCACACCACCATACCACGCACCCCCTCACTCTAGAGCCCGCCATAGCTCCCCAGGGCCCTGTGTGAGCACAAACTATCGGGTCTAGCACTTGAGGCTGTTTCTGAGCCCCGCCCACAATCCCGAATCCGTGCAGAGCATCCGAGGACACCTCCTCCGTAAGTCCCGGCCCAGAGCGACCTCTTCTGGGACCCTGGAACCTACTCAGCCCTGTGGGCTCTGCCTGCCCCCGGGATGCTCACTGGCTGCCCGGCTGCTCCACGCTGTCCGTTTTATGGGGGAGGCTCTGGCCCCGGGCCAGCACTGACAGGTGGGCACCTGGACTAATTCTAGGGGTCCAGCACTCAGGGACCCCGGTTGCCCGGGAGGAACCCTGTTCCCGACCTTTATCAGAAGGAAGATGACTTTTCACCTCACTTCCTCCTGCCTTCCCCATCGTCCCCCTCAAACAGCCCCTAACTCGGGGGGGGGGTGTCATTTCATGGTCCACCCCCAAACCAAGCCTGGGGTCGGGGCCGCTCCTGAAGCCCCCCATGTGAGCAGATGAGCGGGGGCTGTCGGATGGGCCCTGTTTTAAGGGGGAAGTGAAGCAGATGTCACGTTCCCATAAAGAGTCAGACAAGAGCGCGGGTCCGTGGGCGTAGCCTCACGTGGCCCCGGAGTCCCCCAGACCGCAGCCTGGGGTCTCGAAGGTCTGAATCTTTAGGCCTCGGGTAGCTGAATCTCACGGTTGGGAGGGACCACTTAAGGAAACAGCCCGGCTCTGGGGGCCGGGCCCCCGCCTCTGCTGGGTCATCTGTGCCCTGAGCGGCCTTGGGCGTGTGGACGGCCTGGCTCGGGAGCTGGAGCTGTGTGTGTCCGTCCGGGCTGCTCCAGGCCTGGACCCGCGCTGAGCACCTCCACGGGCTTGGGGGGGCCCCCTCAGGCCTGGTCCACACTCCCGGCCCTCCGAGTTCCCTCACACAGCATGGCCCCTCCCCGGGCTACATCCATCCCAAGCCCACCTCCTCCAGCACAGCCTTCCCAGGACCCCCGGGGGACCACCAGGGCCGGTGTGCATGCTCCCCGGCCCCGGGACCTGCCCTTCTGCAGAGCAGGCTTGGAGGAGAGCGGGGGAGAGGCTTTGTGCGGGGCCAGAACACTCACCGCGGGGCCTGGCGGGCCGGGGGGGCCTTCACTGCCTTTCAGTCCAAGCGCCCCCTGCAAAGCAACGAGGTGTGAACAGGGCACTGTGGAGGGTGGACATCCAACCATCCCCCGGCAGACCTCTCACTCACCACTGGACCAGGAAGTCCTCGGTCTCCAGGGAAGCCTCGCAGCCCGGGGGGACCGTCTTTTCCAGGAAGGCCGGCGGGGCCGGGGTCACCCTGGAATCGGAACCACAGGTCAGATTCGAGCGATGCCCATGGCCCAGGTGGACGGGAAGCCGGGCGGGGCCTGGTCTTCTAGATCCACTCGGGACCTGGGCTGGAGCGGGGCTTCCCGGGGTCACGGCTTTAAAAGGAACCTCTGGGTCTTGACTTGCTTCACTGTTTTTTGGGTCTGGGCGCTAGAGCATGGCCCAAGCTCACACCTGGGAGCCTGCACAGCCAGCTGGCCCCGCGTGTGGCGTGGGGACCGACTCGTGATCTGTGGAGTCCTGCTCCCCACCACATCCTTCGGGGCCACGGAGGCCTGAGCGGGGCTGAGGACATCTCGTGTACCCAGGGATCCTCGTAAAATGCTCAGGTGAAGAACTCCGCATACCCAGGGATCCTCGTAAAACTGGCTCAGGTGAAGAACTCTGTGGCCAAAGCATTGGAAGCTTTGCCCGAAACGACTCTTCACTCAAGACACTCGTCTCAAGCCTGGACCACATTTTCTGAAAGGATTCCCTGTCTGACCATGAACCTTCCCTGAAGTTCACTAAGGCTGTGACGTCTTCTAGGACTTTCTCTGGGGTCCCACGTGGGAGCGTAGGGCGTCCTTTACAAACTCAGCCAGTTCTCTTTATGGCTGAATGGCTGTCTCTACGTTATACACACACACATATACGTACAAACATACACACATATGCACAGGCACGTATATATGTACTCCATCATACATGCCTGCATACATACATACGTGTGTGTGACCTTTTCGCTCCTTGATTACTCTTCAAGTTTACTTTCCTGTATGTGGTCACGCAAAGGGCTGGAGAACTTATCTCTCCTGAGTCCCTCACTGAAAAGCTGAAAGAGGCGGGCTAGTCGTCTTTATGCAAAAACATAGGACGTTACGACCACCAGCTTGGGGCACCCAGTCTGGGGATGGATATTTTTATTATTTATTCTTTCACTGATGCTTTCAAATCGTGGTGCTGGAGAGGACTCTTGAGAGTCTCTTGGACTGCAAGGAGATCAAACGAGTCAATCCTAAAGGAAATCAACCCTGAATATTCATTGGAAGGACTGATGTTGAAGCTGAAACTCCAATACTTTGGCCTGATGCAAAGAACCGACTCACTGGAAAAGACCCTGATACTGGGAAAGATTGAAGGCAAAAGGAGAAGGGGGTGGCAGAGGATGAGATGGTTAGATAGCATCACCAATTCAATGGACATGAGTTTGAGCAAATTTTGAGAGGTGGTGGAGGGCAGGGAAGCCTGGCGTGCTACAGTCCCTGGAGTCGCGAGGAGTTGGACACGACTTAGCGACTGAATGACAATTTTTCATGTCTTAAAGTGGAGAACTTTTTAAAGGGTCACTTTCCGCTAACTTCAGTTTAGACACATGAAGTGTCAGAGTTCTGTCCGTTTCTGGGAATGGGTGGGCGGCCACTTCGGGTGCCCTGGGGAAGAGGTGGTCCAAAGCCCCCCATCATCTCTGTCCGGGCAGCTGGTCAGCTCAGGCCCTCCTTCCAAGTGAGCAGAGAGGAGCTGAGTCCCTGGCCTGAGGGGATGCATTGGCATGAAGAGCAGCTGCTTGAGAATCACCCATTCATCAGAGAAAAGCAACGGAAAGACAGACCAAAGGCAGAAACCGTCCCCAGGAAAGTCCACCTGGGACGGAGGTCCCAGCCACTCACCTTCGTCCCTTCTTTCCCGGCCAGGCCTGGGAGCCCCTGTTCACCGGGGGGGCCTGGGGGCCCAGGGTGGCCACGCTCGCCCATGGGACCCGTTTCCCCGGTGGGACCCTGCAGGGAAAAAGCGTGTCAGCAGGAAACACGTTCCAGGGACATGCAAAGAAAGTAACCTTCTCTGCCCCAGTCTAAGGACACGCTGGTAGCAGAGGCGAAGGGCCGCTGCGAGCCCACCAGACGGCCGCCTTCCTTGGAAGGTGGTCTCCTTCTGTAAAAGCCGAGCGAGAGCAAAGCGCTCCGGGCGAGTGTTCACCAGCCGCTGCCTGGCCCTCACCGTGGGCCTGCGTGTCGTCTCCGATGGAGCCGGCAGGGCCTGCGTTTCCTGAGCCTCAGGGGGGAACCCCCGTGCAGGGAAGGGCGGGGGGCGCACCCTCGTTTCCTGGGTCAGTATCTTATTTACCGCCACGTTAGGAGCGGACTTTCTGGGAAGCAAGGTGACTGCACCCCGCTTGGCGGCCCTGAGCCTGCAAGCCCATTCTCGCACAGATCCAAGGCTAGAATGGCAGCCCCGGACACAGGATGCAGGGTGGGAAGTCAGGCTGCGTGGAGCCCAAGGGTTGGGCTGCCTGGAGGGCGGAAGCCGGACTCCCCGAGCCTGCCCGGCTCTGCCCATTCGGTCGGCGTCACGCGATCACTCCCCCCTCTGCACCTGCTCTGCTGCAGGGAAAGCACCTCTGAACAAGCACTCCAGGCCTTGTGACGCCCCCTGGCTGCACCCGCACCCTGAGGATGTGGGGATCTTCTGCCCCGAGCGTGACTGTGTCTCCCGAATGGAAGGGGACCCGAGACGACCAGAGATGCCAGCGGGGGCTGTGTCTCACCTGAGGGCCGACCACACCGGGGGGGCCTGGAGGGCCGGTCTTGCCTTGGAAACCCTGTGAAGAGAGAGTCAGCCAGCTGAGACGGCTGAAGTGGCCAACAGAAGCTCACCCCCAGCCCCCACCCCACCCCAAAACAGTGGACGTCCCAGACCTCATTTAAAAAGGCCATTTCTCTTGTTCCACTTTGCATGAATTTAGGAAGGTCAGGAAACCAGACAGGTTCGTTTCACTAGCTGCTTCCAGCACCCCGCTTTGCGCTGAGAAATACACTCTATAACCGTTCATCTTCCTCATGTCACTAAGCGTCCACTCTCTGAGCAGACTTGGTGTCACAGCCACTGGAAACTAGACTCGGGAGCCACCTCTGGGCTGTAGCTCATTAGAGACTTTGTGGGGACCGTCCTGCTGGAGTCGCCAAGGCCCTGGGGCAGGACAGGTGGTGTCACACGGCACTGATTAAACTCCGGAAGCAGCAGGGACCTGCCGCTTCCACAGTGCGGCAGCTGGGAGGTATTCTTAGCTCGACTCAACAGGAATCGCTCGTTTCTGCTCCGCTCGCTGGCACGGACCCGGCCGCCTGGCTGCTCTGCACACGCTCTCCCCCGGAGGCGAAGCTGACGGCAGAGCACCGCGGGTTTAATTTCCGGCACATCCACGGAGCTCGGCACGTGTGGACAAGATGCCATCTGCAGGTGCCACGTGACGCTGGGGAAGACGTGCAGATGCTACGCCCGGGAGGCTTTCAGTGGAAACTACAGCGTCCGGAGAGGGAAGCGGCTCATTTAAGGCCGCAGCAAGAGCTGCGGGGCCAGCTGCCCATGGGGCTGACGGGCAAGGGCCTCTGACCCACCCCATGATGGCCAGCGAGCTTGCAGCTGAGGGACCCTTGATGCTCAGCCGCTGGACTGTGTGGACCCAGAGCAGCGGCAGCTTCAGGCAGTCTGGGAGGGCTCCCTCTTTGGGCCCAGCGGAGGGGCACGCACGGGCTGACACGGCCGCGGCCGAAGCAGCGTCCCTGCAGGCGGCCTGTGTGTTCAGCCATGTCCGACTCTTGGTGACCCCATGGAGTGTAGCCCACCAGTCTCCCCGTCCATGGAATTTTCCAGAAGGAGTACTGGAATGGGTAGCCATTTCCTACTCCAGGGGATCTTCCTGACCCAGGGATCGAACCTGCATCTCTTGTGCCTCCAGCCTCGGCAGGCGGGTTCTTTACCACCAGGCCAGCTATAAAGCCCCCGCACTATACTCGATCTCAGCCGCAAGGCCAGCAGCCTTTACAGGGTCAGAAACAAGGCACGCCGGACAGAGGGAAGGCATCGCCCCCGCTCGGGGGGCTGGGCAGCAGTGCCCACGTGAGGGCAAGGAAGGCCTGCCGTGTGGTCCACTGGGGGGACACCCATGCCAGCTGAGGCCGGGATTCGTCTCTAGCCCGCTGTGACAAGCTGGCTCTGGGCTTGCGTTTAGGAGTTTCCAGTTCTCTAACGAAAGCACAGGTCAACACCCCAAGGAGGACCTCTCTGCAGGGCGTCTGGACCGACCCCTGGAGGACGCGACACCCCCAGGCGGGTCCAGATGGGCATGCCCCTGCGTCTCTGGGGGCAGCCAGGCGTGGCAGGGGGGGCCGGGAAGAACCTGTCCTACTTTCCCAGCAAACAAGCGGCTTAATCACTCTGCCAGCTTCTTCCCAGAAGGCAGAGGGGACAGCGCACACCGTGAGATGAGAAACCTTCTGTCTGGTCCGCTCAGGAAAGCGTTAGAGAGAAATCTGCAAAGCTGGGGGAGTTTTAACTTTTCTCCATAAACAAAAGACCAAAGTAAACTCTGTTTATCGGTCACTGAGCACCAGGGAGAACGCCAGGACAGCACATTTAGAAGATGCTTCATCACCGTGAGCCAGAAAGGGACACGGGGATGTTTTTAAGTGGCACCAAGAGCTTATTAAGTGTGCTGCGAAGGATCTCACTTCACGAGGGGACGGCTCCTCCTGGGAGAGTCCGTCAGGGGTCTCTGACCACACAGGCACCAGATGCAGACACAAGGGGCCTTCCCGTGGGCCACCTTCCACCACCATGGCGGCCAGGAGGTCACCAGGCACTGTGAACCCCAACTGTCCAGAGCGGGGATGCCCGAGGTCACCGCTGTGCCCACGCCCTTCCCAGGGACAGGCCTGGAGGGGACACAGCCTGAAGCGTGGTTGAATCCCCTGTGGCTCCTGGGACCGGGAAGTGATCCCAATGGTTTTTCTAGAACTAAAAAAGGTGGGCGTCCATTAAGTCCAGCTGTCGAAGACTGTCACGGACACGGCTACAGGTCAGGGCAAGGCCAAGGGGAGCCTGTAACAGCAGAGACGCTGGCCCTGAGCATAGCCAAGGCCCAAACTCCAACCCGACCGGCCACCCATCCCCCTTACTGGAAAGGGGACTTGGGTGGAGCCATCTGGCTCCCTACCATCCCCCCGAGGCCAGAAGGGCCAGGACGGACAGTGCTGGGGGCGGCAAAAAGTAACCGGACAAGCTGGAAGTGGAGGACCTTCCCAAGGAGCATCCAGTTCAGACACGCGTGGCGTGCACTGGGCCGCTCTCCGACCCTCCCGGAGGAGGCGGAGGCCACTGCTCTAGGTTTCGTTGGCGTCACGATGGTTGCACGTGTGACCTTGGGCCAGGCTGGCCAGGACAGCTTGAAGCCAACACTTGCCCTCACAGACGGAGACCAAGGGGGCGGCTCGGAGGCCACGGAGCTCTGTCCAGACAGGCCGCATCCCGCGGCCACAGGAGCCAGCCGGCCCTCGGGGGGCTTCCCAAGGCGGAACCTCAGCCCTGCCCGAGCCGACTGGCAGCGAAGGTCGGGCGCAGCGCCCACATCCCCCGGCCCTGCCCACACTCACCGTCTCGCCTCGCTGTCCGGGGTGTCCCGGGAGCCCGTCCTTGCCCGGGGGCCCCTGCAGAAAACAAAGGAAGGAAGCGTCATCTCGTGAGACGCGCACCTTCAGGGCTTCGTGCCCCCAGGGGTACGAAGGTGGTGGCGGCCAAGTCACAGTGACAGTACTGCTGGGCGCCCGGGGTCTGGGCACCGCCCCCTTGGGCCCTCACATCCACCCGAGGTCACTGTCGCCGCCCACGGGGAGAAGCCAAGGCATCCGCTGCCCTGAGGCCGAGTGCGGGAGGCGCTGGGCCCAGGTCTGTGCAGTGCAGAGGCCAAGCCCCTTCCTAAGCCTTGTGCCCACGCGAGTCCCGATAGGCAGCAATTCCTGCGATGAGGGGCTTTTCCTTCTCAGAGGAAATACAGTTATCTGTTGCAAGCTGAGCCGTGCCTCTCCCCACCACCACCAGAAAAAATAGGCTGAGGTCTTAACCCCCGGAAGCTGCGACCCTGGCCTCATTTGGGAACAGGGTCTCTGCAGATGGGATCAGGTCAAGGTGAGGTCTGGGACGGCTGGGCCGTCATCCAGGGGCCAGCGGGTAGAGACAGAGAACGTGAGAGAGGAGAAGAGGAGAGAGAGAAGAGAGCGAGGAGAGAGAGGAGAAGGCCAGGAGAAGATGCAGGCGGAGGTGGGGGTGAGGGTCTACAAGCCCGGGGGGCCGGGGGCCGGGAGAGGCCTCCAGGGGAAAAATCGGACCCCGACCCCGGGAGTCCAGGCTCTGGCCTCCGGACGGGGAGAGAAAGCGTCTCTGTGGTTTTGAGGGGCTGGGCCTGTGGCCATTTGTCGTGACAGCGCTACCACCCTGTCTCAGGGCCGACTGGACAGTCGTGATGGTCTGGATGACTGAGGGGTCCACGCGCCCCAAAGCTGCTCCTCCAGCCAGAGCTCCTGGGCTGGCCTCCCTCCCCCAAGCCCACTGCCTGGAGGCCGGAGCCCTGGGGAAGGACCAGCATCTCCGGGACACCCTGGGCTGGCCCCACAGGGAAAATGCGGTACTCACCGGGGGGCCCTTTGGTCCAGGGAACCCCGTGGGTCCTTGGGGTCCGTTGGGTCCCTGGGGACAGACAACAGTCAGTATGAGGACAGACATCTTCCCAGCAGTGGGCCCGGTAGCCCCACCACCGGATCTCTGAGCACAGGCATGGTTAGCTCTGCTCCCCATGACTTCTGAAAAGCTCTTTCCAGCCCTGCCCTCGCCGATGTGAAAAGGAAGTCCAGTCACACAAGAAGGTCCCTCGGGGCAGCGAGGGGCCCAGGACTCAGTTTCCTGACATCTCAGCCACCCCCCACCCCAAACCCCAAGGCCAGGGCCAAGGGGATGGGGTCGCCACCTCCAACCAACAGAAAAGACTTTACTCCCGGGGAAGGCCACCTCCAAGCCACCCCTGGATTTCAGGAACCACCCTCCTTCTTCAGGGTCGAACCAACAGACAAAGGGGGCACTTTACTCCCGGGGAAGGGGCAGTGGGCCCTAGCCCCACCACCGGATCTCTGAGCACAGGCATGGTTAGCTCTGCTCCCCATGACTTCTGAAAAGCTCTTTCCAGCCCTGCCCTCGCCGATGTGAAAAGGAAGTCCAGTCACACAAGAAGGTCCCTCGGGGCAGCGAGGGGCCCAGGACTCAGTTTCCTGACATCTCAGCCACCCCCCACCCCAAACCCCAAGGCCAGGGCCAAGGGGATGGGGTCGCCACCTCCAACCAACAGAAAAGACTTTACTCCCGGGGAAGGCCACCTCCAAGCCACCCCTGGATTTCAGGAACCACCCTCCTTCTTCAGGGTCGAAGGCCGGCCGTGCTCAGCCCCGCCCATCCAGGAAGACATGCTGGGGGCCACTGAGGGCAGGCAGCTCTCCTGCAGATGCTCCGGGGGCGTCCTGGATGCGTCCAGGTGCTTACCCGTTCACCTGGAGGACCGGCTGGGCCATCGCCTCCGGAGTTGCCCTGGGAAGGCAGGGAAAGAGCAAGAAGAGCTTATCATTACTATTTCTGTCATTACGGTTTTGATGGAAAGACTGGCCCATGACATCATCACAGGTGCAGAACCGCCTAGCGCCCCTGCGCCCTCTGGAGTCACCCCGCCGGATCCTCCGTACGGAGCAGAGCGTTAGCCTCGGGCGTCCTCGCCTCTGCACACACTGAGTCGGCCTTGCCGGGGCTGGGATGCTCCCAGAAGAACGCGCTGCTGCTCTGGGACAAAGGCCAGGCTCCCACCAGGCGCCAAAGCTCACGAGGAGATGGGACACAGCCTGCGTCCCGGGCCCACCCAACGCCAGGCAACAGCTGAGCGTGAAGTCAGCCTCCTGGGAGCGTGACTGGGCCCAGAGCTCATCACGGAGGGGCTCGGGCAGCCCCCGGGCCAGCTCTGCCCCTGCCTGGCTCTCCGCCTCCGCCAGGCGTGGGCCCATCTCCTTCGCAGCAAAGTGCACTGGGATCACGCCCTGCACAGCCCAGGACAGGACGGCTTACTGCCTGGCTGAGGTCTGCTTCCACGCTGATTGGAGGAGTGGTGTCAAGGCCCCAGGGCGGGAGAAGAGGCCTTAGAGGCAGGCCTAGGCTCTTGCAGGGGCGGAAAGAACTTTCTTTAGAATCCAGGCAAGATGTCTCTTCCAAAGCCCTCTTTGAAGGGCTTTGAAGAGAAATGGGGCCTCCCCATCAGAGCTGGGGGGACATTGGTCCAAAGCCTGGCTGGGCCTGACCTCCACGCTGCAGTGGCCCCAGGTGGCCTCTGTGATTCGACCTCACCTAACTCAACCAGCTCCTTCTTAAATACCCCCAAGAAATCTTCTTTCATTCTTTTATTTTTTGCAGTGGAGAAGGCCGTGGGGCCCCCTCTGTCGGGGTGGACAGCATCAAGAACTCGGGGTCAGGCCGGGGCCGCAGAGGAGACTGCACACTCACCTTGGGGCCAGGCTTCCCAGTGATGCCCCGCGGGCCTCTTTCACCTCGTGGGCCCTGGACAAACGGAAGAGAAGACAGGTGGGCCCCAACCCCGCGTGCGCAATGCCTTCATCCCCGCTCCCACCAGGCAGGCGCCCCACCACCCGCGCCCAGCCTGGAGGCCGCCCTCCGCCCAGGGTTACCGTCGGGCCTCGCTGCCCCCGTGGTCCCGGCTTCCCAGGGGTGCCCTGCAATCAGAGAAGGGTGTTGGTCAGTCACGTGGCATGCCGGCCACTGCCTGGGTGATGCAGAGACCGCTGGAAGTCAAGCTAGAAAGGCCCACCCCCTCATCTTGGCTTTAAAGGCAGACGTGTCAGGGTGGCAGGCCGCACTGCTTGGGCAATGCACACAGCTTCACACGTCTGCATGAGGGTCTTCTGAAACCCTAGCCCCCTCTGCCGCCTGAGGGGTGTTTACCTCTCTTCTCTGGTTTCCTCCCCTCAAAGCATTCACTCCCTCCGCCTTCCCCCTCCTCCAACCTTCCCTCTTCATCTCTCACAGCAGTGGAGGTGGGGGGGAATCATTATTACAAGAGGAGAAAGTCAACCCCTTTCATACATAATTTACTTCCGCTACAGTTAAGGATATTAGCCATTAAATTTTCAACAGGCTCTGCAGACAAACAAACTTGCAATTTAATATATAAATCATATATCCCAGAGTCATTTGCTTCTCTTCTAATAGAATTTAGACTCCTCTCCGTTGTTTTGCATTTTCCAAACCACGGAAAACAAATGCACTGCAATTTTTTTTCCCCAAAGCAAAGACATAATAGCTCTAAGTGCAGTTTACCTACAGCGTGTGCAAGTAACGGATTGATCAGGGCCCTGCATCTCCACTGCTTCTCCATTCATTTTCCGGAGTTATTTTTTTTCCCGGTTTCTAACGACAAAGCCCAAGATGGATCTGCATTGCTAAGGGCCACCTGATACATCTCCTCTCACCATCTTTCACTCATTTGCTGCCAGAACCAAAACTGCTTTCCAGAGCCTCCCATTTTGAAAGGAATTTAATAAAACCGTTTATGATGATGAGGTAATTACGATGCTTTTAAACAATGCACGCTGGTCTCACTGCTTTCATTAGGCGGCGGTATCTCTTGGCTTCAAATAAATATTTGCCGACGAGAATTAATGAAACATCTGCTTTCTTCAACCGACGGGCTCCCGCCAGTGGGACACCGTGGCCACCCCGGGTGACTTCTGGCGTCTGTGGGTGAGTCCAGCAGGCATGTCAGCTCATGCCAAGCCTCCGTCCAACAGCACGGCCTGGATCACGGTTCTGATCTTGCAGCCTGACCAGCTCTCGGTTCCAACCTAAACAAACTGCCCCAGCCTCAGCCTCGGATTCCGTCGGCCTCCCAGGCGACACCAGGCTTCCCAGGTTTCCTCGTAAATGAAGCCAGAGTCTGCATCCTGGTGACGGAGGCCACTGGACAGAAGATGCCCCACCCACGGCCTCCTCAGCGAATCTCCCATGAGCGCCTGTCCGCGTGGGCTTGCAGGGGAGGCAGGGGCCCTCCCAGAACTGGCCTCAGTAGAGTCGAGATGCCCTAAGCTGGCGATGGAAGCTTCCGATTGCTGGTAGCATCGCTAAAGGGCTGGCTCTTCCCAAGCCGGTCTGGCAGGGACCCCGCCTTGGCCCAGGGTGCAGGCCAGTGACAGAGACAAGCCATCAGCTGGTCACGTGACAGCCAGCTGCACACGGACCTCCCAGCCAGTGGTCCGCCGACCCAGCCAGCCCCTCCAGAGAGGCCAGGACGAGGCGGACGGACGAACACCTGCCGGCTCTCAGGCAGCCCGCACACGGGGGCACACGCGTGTCAGCACACACGCCACCCGTCACGTCCAGTATCCCAGCCCCCAGATGCATCTGCATAAACCCCGAAGGAGACGGTTTCCTCGAGGTGTCCAGGCTTCAGGCCCCGGGAACCAAGTCAGACTCTCAGACCAGGAGCCAGGCCCCGGTCCGAGGCCCCCCCTGCTTTCCAACCACCCGTTTGCAGTGATGACCTCAGTGACCCGCGTGCCGATGCCCTGGAACAACGGCCTGTGGGGGCCAGGGGCGTCCGGGCACCTGCCCGGCCTTCTCAGCTCAGGGGTGGGGCAGCTGAGGAGCGGGAGAGGGGAGCAGGGCTCAGGGCGGAGTGCTGGTCCCAGGGCCACGATCAGGCCTCTGCGGCATCCCCAGCCCGGCTCCTCCATGCAAAGGGGCGGCGGTCACATCACAGGCCCCTGTTAGCCGTCGTGACCCCTCCTGGGGATTCTCTTGGCAATGTGGTGTGGAAGGCCCTGTTCTCCAGCACCGGGGCTGCCTGCTCTGTGGCTCTGAGGTTCCTCAGCTTTTAGAGACCCTGGACTACTTTCCAGGAGTGACCACCTTTCCCCAAGACGCTAGTCAGACTGTCCCCACCAGGAAGAATGAGACAGATAGGTAGGCAGGTGGGGGAGAGACACACGGACAGATGTAACTACAGATACAGACACGGACGTGATACAGACACGACATAGAAATACTCAGGTACGTAGACGAGGACACGATGCAGACGCGATACAAACATTCAGATACAGATGGATGTGTAGACACGTCCAGACACCGACACACACAGATCAGGGTCTCCCCGTGGCATGTGGTCGACCTGCACTCAGGAAACCCCGTTTTCTCTTTCCTGAGTCTGGCAAACACGTCCATTTACGTGGACTTCGGTTGGCTTTAGGTCTTCCCCCCTGCTTTCAAGAGGTCGCACTGTGTCAGCTCAAAGACAGCAACGGTGGTTGGGTGACCCCTCCGCGGGGGCAGCCTGTCCGTCTGGGCGGGGAGGACCAGCCCAGGCCTGCCCTGCACACCCCACACGCCTGTGCTCAAGGCGGCTCAGAGTCCAAAGGCCCAAGAGGACCTTTTGATCCCGTTCGGCCGGGAGCAGTGCTCAGGCCGCCCTATGTGGCGCCCCTAAGCAGATCTCAGGGCAGTTCCCGCCGGAGGGCCTGGGCTGGCGAGGCTGGCGGGACGGCCCCCCAGCCTGGGCCCTCGGATCACCTTCACACCCGATGACAAGGGAGGGAAGCCAGGCCCGCTGCCCCCCGGAGGGTTTCCAGTGTCGGCGGCAGCCCGGGAAGATGGGGGTCACCGGGACCCTGGAAGAGGGACTCGCTGAGACGTGAGCACAGAGCAAGGGCCCTTCCCCGCCTTTTAACGCGAGTCACTCGGGCTGCAAGAGAAGAGTCTGGGTTTCGCCCGTGACCCGAGAGCGGCTGCGATCGCGGCAAGCGTGAGAAAGCGCCGTGTCCTCCACACGCCTCCCTCTCTGGCCGGCTGCCTAATCTACCGCACTCCCGCCCGGCCCAGCGTTCCGAGAGTCACCAGCGCTTCGTGTAAAGACTTAAGGTCAGCTGTTCCGGAAAGCAGTTCTGGCAGCAAAGTGGGTGAGAAATAAACAGGGTCTGCTGGAGAACAGACTCGCTAAACACCGAGGCAGCAGAACAAACTGCCTGGGCAGAGGCCAGACCGTCCTTACCCTGCCGCCCTTCTCTCCATTGGCGCCAGGAAATCCAGGAAATCCGATGGAACCCTGCAAGAGAGTTCACGAGGGAAGAAGCATGAGAGCCTGAGCAGGGACAGCTGTGTGCCTGTGCCAGCCGGAGGGCGAGCCTGCCGGGGCTCTCAGCCCCGGACCAGACTCCCCACCACCACCCGCCACTCGCCACCCAGCCGTCCACCGTCCACCACCCGTCCACCCATCCGCCCACCTACCCAGCATCCATCCCTCCATCCGCCCACCTACCCACCACCCATCCCTCCATCCGCCCACCTACCCACCACCCATCCATCCATCATCCACCACCCACCACCCATCCATCTACCCACTACCCATGTACCATCCATCCATCCCTCCACCACCTACCACCCATCCCTCCATCTGCCCGTCTACCCACCACCCATGCCTCCATCCACCCACCACCCATCCCTCCATCTGCCCATCTACCCACCACCCATGCCTCCATTCACCCACCTACCCACCACCCATCCATCCATCCATCCATCTACCCCACTATCCATGCACCATCCATCCATCCTTCCCTCCACCACCCACCCATCCATCCATCTACCCACCCACCATTCATCCACCATCCATCCATCGTCATCCACCACCCATACCTCCATCCGCCCATCCCTCCATCCGCCCACCTACCCACCATCCATCCATCCAACAAACCACCCATCAACCTGCCCACCCACCACCCACCTACCCAGTATTTCCTGAGCATCTCACAGACTCCAAATCTAAAAATCAGAACTAAATCTTAACCGTGCTTCCCCTTCCTCCCTCTCTCCACACCCTCCTCTCACACCCATGTCTGCAAAACACTGGTGTTTTGGGAGAAAAGAGCATGTACCCACGATTAACTGGGGGAGACGTGTGAATCTCACATTTGTGACATTTGCTTTTTGCGCCTTGTTGTCATGTTTTATCTTCTCAGAACACCTCTAAATAAAGCATGGCAGCTTACAAAGTCAAAAATGAATGCAAATTTATGCACCAACCATGGCATCGCATGGCTCTTTTAATTCTAGAACTTTAAGAGGTACACACAGGCAGGTAAGCACTAAGAGCTTTGATTGGACAAACATCCAAACACCAACCATGTGAGCTCCCGCTGACACTGTCCAAACCAATTCCTGAGTCCGTCCCTACCCTCCACCTGACTTAGAACCCTGACCTGAGTGTGTGCCTAGACCAGGACAAGTTTACTGATGCTACCTCTGCCAACGGGCTCAGCTTGGCCAACCCACCTGTGTGCCGCCTGCTGATACAAGGAGGAGACTGGACTGAGCTCCGTGGCGGGAAAACCACGGGTCTGGCTTCACGGCTCTCAGCTCAGAAGCGGGGTCTCTGCCCCAGGACCGTCCAGACTGCCCAAGCAGCTTCAGGGTTCTCCCCCTGCCTCTACAAAAAGCTGCCTGAACTTGATCTATACCCCCCATCTCGTCTCTCCCAAACTCCTCCTTTCTTCCACCCCCCTCCAAATGGACACACATTTCAGGAGATGAAACGTGTCCATCGGGGTCTCTCCAAACAAATACAGTGGCCAGCACTGCGGTCAGTAGGCATGTTGCTAACAGACATGAAGCAAAACTGTTTCATGGCAGATGATTCCCTCCCGAGTGGCGGCTGTGGGCTCGCCCGCCCCAGGGGGAGACTTGCCGCTCCCCAGGGAGGACTGCTGTGGGCACTGCCATCAGCCGCGTGGGGACACCGAGAGCTGCAGCCCAGCCCGCGGACCCTGCCTCTCCTACCAAGGAGGGCGTCCGGAGGCTTGAAGCCGGAGGAGGGCGGGATGCGCAGACACAAGCCTGACAGGCCTGTGAGTTCTCTTTTGCTGTTAATTACATCTCTAGTGCAGGCAGCTGGCAAATTTTTAAGGAAGAACCATGAATAATAAAAGGTGAGAGAGAAAAAATGGTTTAAGTGATTTGCAAAGCCTCAAGGAGCTGTTTCACATAACATAAAACATGATTTCATATAAGAAAGTTTTCGTCTTTCTTTTACGCTCAGTTACGAGCAAATAACCTCTGAATTTCCAGGGAGAATTAACTCTGAGGGAGGTACACAGCTCTGGGTGTAGAGAAACCAGTGCACAAAGTCCCTGAGAGGCCAGGGGGACTGGAGGTGCAGCCCAGGATCTGCTGGGTGGTCGCCTCTCTGAAAGGCTCACCTAATTCTCCCAGGCCCTCCTTCTGACTCAGCCAAGTCACTGAGAAGGCTGAGTGGGGCAGAACCGGGGCACGGCCACCGTGACCTCCTGCTTTGTCAGAGCAGCTGCGCGG
This sequence comes from Cervus canadensis, assembly GCF_019320065.1. Taxonomy (NCBI): domain Eukaryota; kingdom Metazoa; phylum Chordata; class Mammalia; order Artiodactyla; family Cervidae; genus Cervus; species Cervus canadensis. Next base: position 100,260,205 of record NC_057390.1, on the reverse strand, counting down.
GGGGCAGGTGTGCGAGGGTGTGCAGGGCGGGGAGACGCCCGTGGTCAGGCCTCACCAGCCTGTACGTTACCTTTGGCCCCTGTCTTCCTGGGTAGCCTGGCAGTCCTGGGACTCCGAGTTTGCCCTGCGGAGAGAAAGGAGGTGCGTCATGAGCCGGCTGGCCCTGCTTGGAACAGAGAGGTGAGTGTCGGCAGGGGGACTGGAGCAGGGTGCGGTCTCCACGGCCTCCAGAGAGAGCCCGCCTGACCTACTGGGATGGTGTCTCCCCTGGAATCCCTGCATGGTTTGGAGCAAGGCCCCTCGAGCAGAAGTGGACATCCCTGGTGAAGCCAATGGGTGGAGGCGGGAAAAGTGCTCTCTGTCTGTGGGGTTTTGCTCAATCCTTCTGTCGGAGCGCCCCAGCCTTGGTGCTGGACAGGGTGGGGTGTTTGGGCTACTTGTGAGCCGGTTCCTGTGCGGGGGCTGGGGTAGGGCGTGGGGGAGTGAGATGAGGGGGCGGCCCCCCCACAGGTGTAAGAGCAGCTGTCAGGAGCCCCTGCTCCCAGCCCTGAGCTCAGCCAGGAGCTGAGCCAGAGGAGGGAACGCCCCCAGGAGCGGTGAGGTGGCCCAGCAGCCCGGCTCCCGCGTCACGTACCTTCTCCCCAGGGGGTCCCAGAGGACCCGGGTCACCGTTTGGACCGCCTCGCCCCTTGGGGCCTTCGGGACCGTCCTCCCCTCTGGGACCAGGTGGGCCGATCTCTCCCTGCAGGTCAGAAGGAGGAGGTGAGGGCGTCGCCCACAGACTGCGGTCCGCGGGGCTGCCCCCACCATCTGGGAGTGAGGGGTGGGTGGCAAGCGTCGCTGGGCCGGCTCAAACAGACCGAGCCCCGGCCCGGCCCCGGGAGCCCACTCTCAGGCCCACGGCCTCCTCTTCCCAGTGACCTCCAGTCAAGCACCTCCTGGCTGAACTAGGAGCTCTGAACTGCTATTTCCCCACCAGGCAGTGGGTGGCGGCGGGGGAAGCTGCCTTCTTCTCCTGAAGACTCGAGAGGGGCCGGAAGGGCCCAGGAGCCCGGCCGGACTGCAGCCTGAGGGTCAGCGCACACGGGAGACCCACAGGCTGTGTCCAGAGACCGAAGGGCGAAACGCTGCCTCACCGGCTCCGCCAGGTACAGGCCGGGAGGCCTGCGCCACAGTAGGAAGGGGGCCCTGGGGGCCAGGCGAGGGTGGCAGCGGGAGCCCAGCCGGCCGCAGAATGCCCGCCTGGCCTCGCCGTCTGCGTGGGGCCCTCCTCTGATCCCCGGAGTCCAGGAGCAGCTGCAGGACAGCTGTGCAAACCACGCCCCAGAAACGTGCGTGGCGGGAACAAAGCCGGCTGACGGCTCCCTCGTTCTTCGGCCCCAAGCTCTCTGCAGGCTGAGGACGCTCTGTCCCTAAGAAGCGCTTTGCTCACTCAACCCGAGAATCCTTCCCATGTTTACTGAGCCCTCAGGAAATTAGGAAATGCCAAGCGTCGGCAGAAACGCCTCTCCAGGAGAAATTAAGATGGAAGAGGCCCCCTCCCGGCCCCACGTCCATCCTCAGCCAGAGGCGAGCCCAGGGCACGGCGTGTGGCTGGGGTTCGGCTCTGGGAAACGTGTGCGTCACGTTGTTGGAAAGGAAGGTAAAGGGGGCTTTCACCAGCCAGACAGTGAGAGGCCCCTCAGATGCGGGGAGCCATCACCGTAGAGAAAATTCTAGAAGGGCTGTCTTTGGCAGCGGCGTCACCGGGACAGGACTGTGAAACGAATGCCTCTCTGTTCTTCCCCTCCTTCTGATGGAGGCCGGGATCCCATCTGCCTGTCCAGCACGGGACAAAGCGCCACGCCACAGGCCCCCTGGTTCTGGCGGGTTCTGCAACGGCGCCTGCGGGCCCGCTCTGTGGGGGACAATCGGGCGGCCGGCCACATGGCAGCCCCGTTCCCGCTGACGGCGTCCGTCCAGGTGTGGATGCAGCCGCTGCCTCGGTGGGCCCCTCCGGGGGTGCAGGCCTCTGCTCCTTCTGGACTTACTGGGGGGTCTCCAGGGTGTCCCCACGGCCGCAGGCAGCTGGCCCGCCAGCCCAGTCCCCCAGCATCACCTGTATCACCCTCCCTTCCATGGAGACACCGCCACTGCTTTCTGTGGGCACCTGCAGCGTGGCACACCCCAGCCTGCCCGCACCCCAGCCAGCCCCCCTGGAGCCGAGGCAAAATATGCACTAAAGAACAGCCAGGCTGCTGCAGCCTCAGACAGCCCGGCCCGAGGTCCAGAACACCGGGACTGCGGCGGGGTCTGAGGGCAGCTGAAGAGGTGGTTGGGGGCCCAGACGCCCGAAGGGCTGGTCAGGGAGCCCAGGCCCCGGTCAGGGTGCAGCCCTGCTGGTGAGCCGCCAGCAGCCTCTGGCAGGACGCGGCCCTCCCTGGCGAGCTGGGCCATTTCTGCGACCCCTGCTCTCTCCCGGACACCTGTTTCACTTCAGGAGCCAAAGGAAGTGCCCTGCAAACCAGGGGTGCTGCTGGTCAGTCGCCCAGTCGTGTCCGACTCTTTGCGACCCTGTGGGCTGCAGCACTGGCAGGGTATGGGCCGGCAAGAAGAAAGTCCCCACGGACCCCCTGATGGATACAGGGCAGGGGGGCAGGTGACCCCACAGGCGGGGTGGGACCGGGCGTCGGCTGCCGCAGCCTGGCTAGGAGCCAGGGAAGAGCTGGCCGCTGCTGGTGGCCAGGAACTCCACAGAGGCCTCAGCTCCATCCTGGGAGGCCGCCCTGTGGCCCCTCCCTGCCCCCGACACTCACCCGATCGCCCTTGATGCCCATGTCTCCTTTGAAGCCCGGGAAGCCGTCTTCACCCTGCAGGGGAACCAGAGAGAGCCTCAGTCTGGGGGAGAGAAAGCCCGCCCGGCTCACCCACCCCACGGCCAATGCTGGGTCAGGATTCTTGAGTGCCCGGCCCCGGCCCTCGGGAGCTGTGTCCCCCTTAACCCTTTGCCTTCTGCCGTTTTGGCTGGCTTGCAGCAAGAAGGCTGCAGCCCTGGGGGCCTGGCTTCACTGTGCCCCCCAGGGCCGGCTCTGTAGACACCCCTACCCCTTCCTCAGAGTCTCTGTCTCGTGTGCACATGACCGCAGGCCCAGTAGCGGGTGACAGGTGGATTTGAGGAGGGGGAGACCGACAGAAGACCCCCCAAGAGGGGCGGGGCCGCGACTGATGGCCTCGCAGGAAGCCCAGGAGCTCTCTGCCGGGCCGGGCTACAGAGGGGTGGGCTCAGGGGCCCTCAGTCACCAGGTCCCAAGGTTCACGGGGACCTGCATACACTGGCGCCGTCAGTGAACTGGGGGTTCACACGCCAGTGGCCTTCCCCGGCTCTCGGCCAGGCCCCAGCGAGGGGACAGGGACACTCACCTTCTCACCCTTGGTGCCCTTCAGGCCTCGGATGCCGTCCGCCCCCTGTGCAGAGAGGGAAGGGGAGCAGTCACAGCCCAGGCTGAACGCAGGCCTGACCCCCAACACCCGGGAGGCTGAGCGCCCCCACGGACAGCCGTCAGCGCCCCGGTCTCGGGAGAGAGGGTTCCGGGCATGCGGGTCCCCTCCACCCACACCTTGCTCTCTTCCAGAAACACCCTGTCTCCCTTTGGCTTCGGGAGCAGGGGGACCTGAGCTCTGAGCTGGGGCTCTAGATTCAGGCAGACGGGTTCAGGGCCCCCTCTGTAGCCTCTGACGAGGCCCCAGACTTCTGTTCACTTGGAAAGTCGGGGTGACGACAGCCCTCACCCCGTCCCTGCTGGTGAGGGGAACCCCGGGGTCTGTGCCTGGCACAGAGCAGATGCTCAGCAGGGCTGTGTTCCATCTGACGGTCTTCATTCTCTGTTACTATTAATATTTGATCAAAACTATAACAGCATTTAATAGCATTAATTATCACCAGTAACACCAACCACCCCGTCCCTCTCATTGGATCGGCTGAGGACTCGGCTCATCCTCGTGCCGGGCAAGAACCGTCAGGGCAGGACCAGTCCGAGCCTGCCGGACCAGGTGAAACGGCTCCGTCCCGGGGACAGACTTGGCGGCCGCCTACCGGTGCAGAACCCACCCAGTGGACAGCCAGGGCGGCCTCAGGCCTCCCGCCCGCGGGGCCCGGGAGAGGCTGGCCTCCCGCTGGGATCCGGCTGAGCCTGCGGCCAGACCCTGGTGCTGCCGGCTGCCCTCTTGTGGCAAGAACTCTGCTCAGAGCCGGCAGCTCTGAGCCTGCGCCCGGAGGCCATGGCGGGCTGACAAGAGCTGCGGAGGTCAGAGGGCCAGGTCAGACAGACACAGAGAGTGCAGAGCGGGCTCGGCCTGCACCCCAGGTGCCACCCCAGGCCGCGGTCTGCTCCCCAACAGAGGGGAGGCCAGGGACCCCGAAACCCCGATTTTGGAGGGAGGCTCTGGCACCTGCTCTCCTGCACCTTGCCCAGCAGGCCGGGGGGGCTTCCCTCCCCACGCCTGGACAGAAAGAAGAGGGAGAGACAGGATTGGGTGGATCCCTGCCAGACCTGAAGTTCTATGGCCTCAAGACCCATCTGAGGCCAGGGAACGGGGCTGGGGACACAGAAGACCAGGGCTTCCCGGCCTGAGTGCTGCCGCCCCAGGGTCTGGATGGTTCTTTGTTGCGAGAGTGCCCAGGCACATAGGGGGTGGAGCAGCCTCTCAAGACCTCTGCCCCTCAGTAGACCCTGAAGTAGCCCCTCCAAGCCGTGACGCTCAGAAACGTCTCCAGGTGTCCCTGGGGGGCAACTCCACCCTGGGTGAGACCCCTGGACCAGAGCACCCACCACGGCCCCAGTGGCCCAGGGTTAGGGGAGGGAGATCCAAGCTCACAGAACGGTGGAGGGGCAGGGCCGTCGGGGTCACCGTCTGTGAGGGCATGGAGGCGGACGGGGCTTCCCAGGCCTGGAGTGGATTCACATGCAGGGCTTCCACCAGTCCCCCAGCCCCGCGGGCTCAGCGAGGGGCCATGTGATTGCACAGTCAAGCCCAACAGACCCCTGAGAAAGGGGTAAGTCGGGGGGCAACCAGGGGATGAATAAATGTCAGTGAGGTCAAAGAGCTCAGAGGGGTCCCTTTCTAGGGAGGAAGGCAGGGTTCAGGTGGAGGAAAGCGGAGCGCCTCGGTCTCCCAGGGCAATGGCGACACTTGGGCCGGCCTGCACCTCGCGGTCACTGCCCTCCAGGCCTCGTCACGCCAGGGGCTCCGTGGTGTTCAAGCACACGGGCATGAGAACCCACTAATCAGAAAACAGTGTCCGACCTGCTCTCCCTCCCACCCTCCGCTCGCCCATCCAGCGGGACGGCTCGTGTCTCGGATGAAATCTAATCAGGCCGACGAGATAAGAGCATTCTCTGTGAGCATCTCAGAGCAGACACCTTTCAGGCTCACAGCAGCAGCGCCTCGCAGTTGGCCGTGGATGGTGGCTGGCACAGGCTCTTTGTGCAACCAGAATTTGTAAGATAAACACGCTCCGAGCTCACACAATCAGCACGGCTGCTATATCGCTGCCCTTGTAAACTCATCAGGCAGCGTGCGGGCCGAGGGCCTGCTTCAGAGAGAGACGCCGCCGTCCAAGGCTCCCCACCTGGGGCGTCTCTCTGCCCCTGACTTTGGAACACCTCAACTCCGGGAAATGGGAGTCGGGGCCCCGTGGGGTCAGGATGGGGCACTTCATTAGGGATAAGCGAGTCTAGGATGAGTCCTGAGTCCCGCCTGGATCTGGGGGAAGTCGCGGGGAGGCTCCTGGAAAATGAAATCTTGGGTTCTCCTTCCTCCACCCCACAGGGCAGGTGCGCACTCTGACGTGCAAGAAGCATAAAGGAGCGTGAACGACACGGGTGCGGACTCCAGAGCTTATGGGCGTGTTCACGCAAGCCCTCCAAGATAAACAAGATGTTTTCTACATACACATGATCCTTCACATCAAATGACAGGGGTTTTGAAGGAAAGAACCACCCTTGGCTTTCCTGCGGGTGGGAAGCTTGAGACTGAAGGCGCGGCAGCAGCCCCGCCTGAGGGGGGGGTCTCTCGGCGCACACAGGCCAGGGGACACCTGTCTGCCGGGAGCAGGTCCAGGGAGCCGCCTCACTGAAGACCAGACTGCACAAGGCAAAGCGAACGCAGTCGGCTTGGGGCGGACAGACAGCCCGGAGTGTGGGGCGCTGGGGCTCCGCACCCGTTTAACGAGGTTCCAGGAGCCTCTCCACAGGGTGTGAATAGATGGAGTCTCCCACAGACACACCCCACAACAGCAAGGTCTGCCCAGACTCCACGTGTGAATGGCCCAGAAGAAAACGTCCCAAACTTCCCAGGAAAGGGCCCCCAGCTCGTCGCTTGGGCTCAGGACAGCTGCCCTGAGGGACTCCAAGACCAGCGGGCCACTTAACAGGGACCGTAAAAGAGCAAGAGGCCAAGGGGGCCCCGTGTCCCGCGAAGGCCACCACGTGCTGCCCACGCTGCCCCAGACGCCCTGGGGGGCAGGCCCTGCTCCGTGGGAGCCCCTCCCGGCCCCCGGGGCCCCTCCATCACCCGCTCGGGCTCACATGTGGAGAGCCGATCGCCCAGACCAGGGCTGTCCCCGCATGGGCGGGCGGGAGGTTAAAGCACAGAGTCCCTAACACGGGCCCCACGGACCTCCAGGAAAACCCCAGGCTGAGACGCTCACCTTGACTCCGCGAGGACCCGGGTAGCCGATTGGACCCTGGGGGCCGGGCGGACCCTGAAACCAGACGGGAAAGTGCATTAGCCCCACCTCGGGTGGATGACACGGGTTCACTCAGAGCCACCCCTGGGTCCTTCCAGCACAAGCTGGAAAGCGGGCCTGCCCCCAGCACACTGCCCTCTCGCTGCGAGCTGAGCGGATGGGCGTCTCAGGCCGGGCCTGCAGGAGGAGACACGCGGGCACTGTGCCCAGCTTCGCGGGGAAGGGGGGCCCACAGGGGGTCTTCTCGGGACAGATGCGAGCAGGGCAGGGGTCCCAGATCAGAGGGGCCCAGTCCCGCCCATCCTGAGGGAGATGCTAGAGGGGCCGGGGTGCAGCTGGTACCCACCTGCCCTCCCTTCTCTCCTGGAGGGCCTTCTTTGCCAGGGTGCCCCTGTTGGGAAAGAGAAGGCTGGCGTTAGTCAGTGGCCACAGGGAACGCAGGCCTCCCCCACAGCGGTCTCCAGTGTGAGGGTCAGAGCCCGGGTCCCTCCTGTTCCCCCCACAGCGCCTCGGTCCCCCCATGCTTTGGCCCTGACCCTCGGTGGCTTCATCTGTTAACACGGGAACGGTGCCGGGGCGCGGCGATGGCAGGGGACGTGCTTCCAAACCCACAGACAGGCCCCAGCTCGCGCCCAGCCCACGGTGGGAGGGGTCAGTGACAGCAAGGCTGTGTGTTCACGGTCCACCAGCACAACCACACCAGTGGCCAAGCAAGGACAGGGGAGTGGGACCAGACCTCCCAGGTGCCCGGGCACCCCAGGCCTTCAGACGTCACCCCAGGCGACACAGACGGGGAGGGAAGCCGGGATCGGGGGAGAATCCCCTCAGAGACGCAGAGCGGGGGCCCCAGGAACTGCTCACGGCCCCCTCCACCCTGGGCCATCAATCCATTCTCAGAGACTTCACCTTCTCTGACTTTCAGACCCAAGCTGGTCACTAGGTTCAGCGCCTCTGGGCGCAGGAGCCAAACGCCGACGATAAGAACAAGCTGGGCCCTCACTGTTGAGAAGCAGGACCCCGCCCCCAGGACGCCAGGAAGAGAAGCCACGCGGTGTGGGGTGAGGATGGCAGGGCAGGCGGGGCAGCCTGATTCTAATCCTGGGGACCCCCGCGCCGCGGTGTGACCTTGGGTGAGTCGCTTGCCCTCTCTGGGCGTCCTCTTTCGAGGGTGTATAACGAGAGAGTGGGTTGACTGCTTTCAGCTGGATCCTTCCCAAGTTCTAGGGCTCTACTTGGGGGACACAGCAGCGTCGTGGGTACCCGGATCTCACCCATTTGAATACATGCTTTGTGTGTGTTCTTCTTAATCTGCGACCATCGTGAACTGGATCTGATGCCACTGCAGACAGCCTGTGGCGGTGGCCGCGCGAGGGGGAGAATGCGGAAGTTCCTTTGGGGGGGGGTACCCCGGGAGCCCGTGAGGTCAGTCAGGCACTGGTCGGACCACGCCTGCTGCCCGGGCCTGGAGGGGACACGCTGCCCGCCCTCCACCTTCCCGAGACGAGGCTCACCGCCTGCGTCCCAGGCCGGCAGGGCCGCACCTAAACGTGCCCGGGACGGCATCCTGCCCCGCGGTCGCCGGAGGAGGGGGGGCCTCCTCCCCCAGCCACGTGGGCTCTTCCTGGGCCTTTCGTAGTTTCCACCAAACCTAGAATCTCTCCGTGAAGGAACGGTGGTCACGGGCAGCTGTGGGTGGGGAAGGCCAGGCCCTGGACACAGACGAGTCCGGACCCCACATCTGGGGAGCGAGCCGACCCTCCACCTGGCGACGACCTTATTTACCTGGCGGCCGTAAGGACAGGCCTGGGGACTTGCCAAGTGGTCCAGGGGTTAAGAATCTGTGTTGCAATTCAGGGGACTTGGGTTCAACGCCTGGTCAGGGAACTAAGATCCCACATGCCTTGGGGCAACTAAGCTCTGCGTGTCACAACTGACACGTGTCACAACTGACCTGATACAGTCAAAAAAAATTAAAAAAACCCAGAGTACACCTGATCACAGTATTTTGGAAAAGATAAAGTAGAAGGACCGATCACTGCCATGACCACTGTGTTTTGGGGGGTACTGGTTTTTTTTGGGGGGGTATGCCACACAGCTTTCAGGACCTTAGTTCCCCAACCGGAGAATGAACCCATGTTCCTGCAGTGGAAGTGCTAAGTCCTAACCCCTGAACCACCAGGGAAGTCCCCACCGTGATTACTGCCGTTGGAATGGAGGCCAGGCTTCTAAGCCGTGTTCCCAGGGTGAGAGCCCCTTTGTGGGCAGAGCATGGTGCTCACATATTTTCAGAGTTTGCCAGAGGAAATCCACCCAAGTCAGAGGGGCCGACTTCCCGCGTGAAAGGCCGGCCGTCTCCACCCTCTTTCTGCTCGCAGACCTCTCCCCAGAATCCTGTAACCAGCAGGATTTTATAATGCAAAAGTAATAATGCTTAAATTACGTATATTTGATATTTTCTGATTAAAAAAGTAATATATGTTCACTGTAGACAAATGCAAAAATAATAAAGCTTATTTGTATTTGATATTTTTCTAATTAAAAAAGTAATATATGTTCATTGTAGATAATTAGGCAAGTGGAAGAGAAAATTAAACCCCTTCATAACCTCAGCACGCACAGTAATGACGGCCAAGGGTGTGATGCGGTGTAGCTGATCTATTTGCTGTGCGCGTTTGCGTGCAAAATTGGCATCAGAAGACGTATTTTTAATTTAGTGTTGTATCAGGGGCATCGCCTCCTGTCACTGAACACTTGCTGGAACTTGATTTTTCCTGGCTCTGTAATGTTCTCATGAGCCCCTGATTCATTATCCGAACCCTGTTGTGTGCGCCCGGAATGACTTCTCGATTCAGAGCAGCGTCTGCCCTGAAACCTCTGACACTTCTCAGCGGCTCTGAAATCTATCTTCCCTTCGTTCTTAAACCACACCAAACCAACACAAAGGGGGGGAGGAACAAATCTTCTCTTTCAGGCTGCAACCACGTGATGCCTCTGTAAGGAGATGTTTCAAACCTTTGTCTCCTCCCGATTCACCTGTGACGAGGGCTCCGTGTCCCTCTGCCTGCAGTGCTGATGTTCCCGCTTTTATCTTTTGCGTTGAGCACCATCACTGTCGACCTGGCACAACCACCCCCCGCCCCCGCGTCCTCGGTACACTTGTATTTTAAAGTGCGACCACTGATCGGGGGAAGAGAAACGGAAAACCTATGAGAGGCGGCCTCCTGACTTCCTGGGCCGGGCCACCCTTAAAGCCCCTCTTTCCCCACGGCATCCAAAAGGAAGCCGGTGACCCTTCAGGGACTCTAGTTGTTGGGGCTTCAGTTCAGGGAGGAGGACTCCAGGTAAGGTCAGGGAATCTTCCCGACATGACGCGTGCTAAGTCCCGTCCAGCTCTTGTGACCCCATGGATGTAGCCCGCCGGGCTCCTCTGTCCATGGGATTCTCCAGGCCAGAAGACGAGTGGGTGGCCATGCCCTCCTCCAGGGCATCTTCCCGACCCAGGGACTGAACCCGTGTCTCTTACGTCTCCAGCACCGGCAGGCGGGCTCTCTGAGCTGCCTGGGGAGCCCTCTGACATGAGGTGCCGTGGGAAACGCCCACGACGCCCGACACTGAAGACAAACGGAAAGCTGTGACCACAAGGCTGCACGTCCGCCTGCGCTCAGGGTTCAACCCTCGAGGATGGGGTGGGGCTGGCTTTCACGTTGCCGTGTTACTTCTTTTCCTAACTTTCCAGAAGAAGGTATTTTATCATCAGAAAACACAGTTAGGTGTCAATGGACGTGAAAGCCATGTTGCAAAATACTCATCTCTTTGCATCAAACTCAGGCCCCCCCACCTCAACCAAAGCAGCTCAAGCAGGAATGAGACTGTGATCGTTGGTTCAGATAAAGCGTGTGATGGGTGACTCACTGGACCAAAGGATTTTCAGAGAGAAAACAGGAAGACCCCGCCCCACGCCAGCCAACCACCAATCAATGGTTGAGGGGCTGAACTTCTTACTTCGTTTCTAATGGCGCTATTAACAGGGCAAAATAACTGTGTCTGAAATAATTAATTTCGCTAATCATTCTCTAAAACAGGCTCTCTACTTGGCATCAATTAGATACGCTAAAAATAACCCAGAAGCAAAAAGCCCATTGGCCGCTCCCGCGGAGGCTGGTGGGTGCGGACAGGCCGGCGTTTGTCACCATCCCGCCCCCTCCCTCACAGCTTGGCCACGGGCGGGTTTGTCCCTCACTGCCTGCTTCTAGGCGGCATCTACTTATCTCCACAGCTGTGTGTGCACACCCGGCTTCCCGGTGCGTGATCGCTAAAAATACACGCGGCGCTGGCGACACACGCGAGGGCCCGGAGCCCAGCCCCGCCCTCGTTACAGCTGAAAGTGCGGGGCTGGGCTCGCGGGCGGCGGATGGTCCGCCACGTGCAGTTACCAGCGCGTGATGGGAGCATGTCCAAAACCCAGTAATTTCTGAGCCATCGGATGGGGCTGCATCGAAGGAGCTGGAAGAGGCAACGTGGGCCAGGCACGCAGCCCGCTCCAGAGCTGGGGAGGGACCGTCTGCCTGCGTTCCCAGCCCCCACCCCTGGGTGGACACGGGCAGGGGCGTGAAGGTTGAGGGGGCCGGGGTACTCACCGGGGGCCCGTCAGCACCGGGCATTCCTGGGAGGCCGGGTTTGCCCAGGGGACCCTAGAACAAACCAGAGACTTCATGAGCCGATGCCCCAGGGTGCCCTGGGCTGCCCAGCCTTCTCTACACACCCCCAAAGTCACTCTTCAACATATCTGCTCAAAAAGCATTTGTTTAAAAAGGCCACTCAGAGGCACCGCTCCCAAGGGCTCCGCCCAAAGACAGCGGACCCTCTGCTGTGTCCAGGGCCTTTGGGTTTGGCTACCGGAACAAGACCACTGCCCATTGGAGACAGGAGCGGGGGCTGTGATGCCCCGAGAACTGCCCCTCGGAGGACGTCCTGGCTAGTGCCAGCCCGGAGGTGGGTTTACTGGGCACCTGAGGCTGAGCCACAGCCAGGCCAGGGCCCAGGCTGTCCCCCCAGCACGTGGGCTCGGGGTGCCCAGGATGTGTTTGGAGCTGGCAAATTTAGCAAAAAGAAACACAACAAGGCAAACAAGAGTGCCTGTGTGCTGAGTCACGTCAGTCGTGTCCGACCCTTTGTGACCTCACGGTCTACAGCCCGCCAGGCTCCTCGGTCCACGGGACTGTCCAGGCAAGAATACTGGAGTGGCATGCCATGCCCTCCTCCAGGGGGTCTTCCTGACCCAGGGGTCGAACCCAGGCCTCTTCTGCCTCCCGCACTGGCAGGCGGGTTCTCTGCCACTAGTGCCACCTGGGGAGCAGGTTGGGGAGCCCAACAAAACGAGATGCCAGTTAAATGGATTTCAGACAACAGAGCTCAAATTAAACTGAGCATCCCGAATCTGTTTTTCTTCCTGAATCTGGCAACCTTATGTCAACACATAACCAAAGAAGGGAGGCAGGTGGGAGGGACGCAGGTCCACACCAGAGCCGGTGATCGGCGCTCCAGGGCCTGGACGCTGGCAGGCCCCATGCCTGCCGGGCTGGGATGCTCCCCACCGTCAGGCACACCCACGCCGAGCGCAGCCCACCTACCTTCTCTCCTGGAGGCCCGATTGCACCCTGGGGGCCTGGAAGACCCTGGGAGGGGAAGAGCGAGCAGCAAAGGTCAGGGATTTCTCGACCCAGAACCCCTCCCCGCCGTCCCCCCATCATCCCCAGCCCCATCCCAGGTCACCCCCGGCCCAGGCCGCAGGCCCTGCTGGCTGACCGGCAGTGTGGGGCGGCGCTCAGCGGCCACTCAGGCCCCGGGTGCCGTCTCCCAGCTCCCGCCGCCCTGCTCACTCACCTGGGCACCTGGGTTGCCCTGCTGCCCCGGGGGGCCGGGCTCTCCCTGGGGACCCTACAGGAAACACAAGCAGGCATTGAAGGGGGCTGTGGATACAGCGTGCTCTGGAGTGCAGGTGGGAAGCCAGACCCGGGGCCCCCAGCTGGTGTGGGCGAGGGCGCGGCCACCCAGGGGGGACTCGAGACAGGAGCTTCCAGGGAAAAGATTCTAATCAGCTGAAATTCCCCAGGTCACCGTGTCAGCTGAAGTCTCCCCTTACAGGAGACCCACGCGATGCGTCTCAGTGGGCGCTGTCCAACAGCCCCTGCCCTCAACCAGCTTGGCGGGGGATGTGGACGCCGTTCCCCTGTGTCTCCCTCCCCCGGGGGGCTCAGGCTTAGGACGGGGCAAGGCCTCAGCCCGTGCGGGAGGCCCGCACCTCCCACCTCTGTCGGGGTGGCCTGAGTCCCCCTCCCACGCCCTGGGTGGCTGCCCCCGCCGTGAGGCCGTGGTCGGGGCGGGACCCCCGGACTTACCACGTTGCCTTTCGGGCCTGGCTGACCGTCCATTCCCGTCACACCCTGGGTGGCGTCGAAACAGAAAAGAATCAACAAAGCTCAACAGGCGAAGCCCTCTCAGCGCGGCTTGGTCCCTGCCCACGAGGTCAGAGGGCGGCACGTCCCTCATGGGAGGGTAAAGGCTTGACCCCAAATAAATGCTGAGACTGGCTGCAGGTAATGGTGCTGCTGGGTTCATTGCGTGGGGCCACCCTGCGTTCTAGGACAGCTGGGCGGGGGGCCCGGCCGCGGGAAGCCGCTCCTGGACAGAGCCCTGCCCGACCACGGGCTGCGGCCTCCCTCTGGGGCTGTCCGAGAGGGTCCTGGCCAGCACACGCAGGGAGGGAACGGGCATCCCAGGGACTGCTGACGACGCTGGGCACCGTGTGTGGGGAAGGAGGAGTGAGCCCAGCCGGCCTCCACCTGCAGGCTCACACCCGCCGGGCCAGCCCCCCACGCCCCACACGAGCGCTGGGCCGGGCGCACAGCCGTCAGCACGGGGGGCTGCCCACAGGACCGCGCAGGCACAGCTGGGGGCAGGGACGGGGCAGACACGCAGGGGACTTACGGGAGGTCCAGGAGGGCCTGGGGGCCCCTTCGGCCCCAGCAGACCTCGCGGCCCCTGCAGGAGGGAAGGGCAAAGAGGGTCAGACTCAGCCCGGAACCCCGGCCCCCGCCCTGGTCAGACTCAGCCCGGAACCCCGGCCCCCGCCCTGCACCCCACTCAGCCCCCCACTCCCGGCATCTCTGCTGCCCCGGGAGCGTGACTGACATCCCTCCTTGCCCGCGTCCTCTGCTCACCCCACCCCGGCTCCCGGCCTGGGCCTTGGGGGCCAGGGGCGAGGCGGGGCCAGGCCTGGTCGGGGCTCAGTCAGTCCCCATCCGCGGCCGGGTGGGCGCTGCCCCACGCCCTCGGGAGGGTCACAGCGCGGTCACCACCTGCCGTCGGGCCGCTCCCACCCCCCCACCTGCCGGCACTTGATTTCAAGGGCCCTTCATTCTGACAGAACCTTTTCAGACGCAGCACAAGAGACACCCTCCCTGCGTTCATTGCCACTTAAATGTTCTTCGTGGTTTTAATACCCAGTCACATAAATGTTTTCAGGAGTTAATAACCCAGAAGGCATTGCCTAGACCCGGCTTAGAGAAGAGCGCTGTGGCTGAGCCTCCTTGGGGGCTAAGCAGACGCTGGGGGGTGATTCAGTCACAGCGAGCGGGCGCACGCTGACCCTGGGGGCCCTCCATCACGGACCCCGGACGCCCCCCTCATGCACCCCGGACGCCCCCCTCACAGACCCTGCACCCTGCAGTTCTCTCCCTGACTCAGGCTCAGACCGACTCTCCAGCCTTGTCCTGCTCACCTCCCCGTGTGGCCCCCCCATTCCATTCCCAGGAGTCCCCAGATCCGTCTGTCTCAAGGCTGAGCCCTCTCTAACCTAGGCCCTGAGTCGATACCAGAACATCAACGGGAGACACAGAATCCCGCCCAGCCCGTGCACTTACAGGCTCCCCAGGCAGCCCTCTGGGCCCAACTTCTCCATCGTCGCCCTGCGGGGGGAAGAAAGGCAGAAGTTAGGGACAAGCCGTGCGGCCTGGGCCCCAGGGAGACACCTTTCCTTCATCTCTGCCGGAGTCTCGGGCCTGGGGCTGCTCCGGCAAAAGCCAGAGCCAACACTAGTCCTTGCGCCAGCAGGGAAGGCCCGGCACGTCCTCCTCCCGGAGGGCGAAAGGTGAGGTCAGGCTCACAGACCACAGCCCCAGGGAGGGGAAAGCCGGGCAGAAAGCATCCCTGGTTACCTGCCAGGTACAGAGACAGACGAAAGATAAACTGCCTAGCAGAAAGCAGACAGAGACAGGGAGATGATGGATGACAGATCAGATTTAAAGACGGGCAGACAGAAGGATGGACAGACGCATAGATAGATGAGAGACAAACAGGTAAGAGATGGGTGATTAACAGATGACAGATGGAGAGATACATACATAGAAATGTAGACGGATGACAGATAGAAAGTTTAAAGATAGGAAGGTAAACAGATAACAGATAGACGGATGATGGATCGATGCATAGAGCACCCAGACCCCCAGCGCCCCTCCCGGCTCGGTCCACACAAGCGCATCAGTCTGCCCCACCTCCACGGCAAGGAAAGTCACTTTCCGGCTCCCTCAGCCTCCCCCTCTGCCCAGACCCTGTGCTCCGCCTCTCAAGGCCTCCCCCTGCCGCTTGCTCAGATGCTGAGCTCCTCAGCTCCCCCACGACGTCTTTCCTGAGATCACGCCCCGGGGCAACTGGTCAAAGCGCTCAGGACGCCCACATCCGTCAGCGTCAAGGTCCATGAGCCGCGTCTACCGGAAGTTGGGTGCAGCCCACTGACACCCCACCCCACACAGGTGCCCACCACTGCCGCGTCCGCACAGTTTTCAGAGGAGACGGGCAGCTGGCATGCCCGACATGCAGCGGGATACGTACCCTTTCTCCGTCTTCCCCCGGAGGTCCCGGCGGGCCGGACGGGCCAGGGTCGCCCTAGGAAGGCAAGCAGGGTCAGCACCAGCCCCCCGGGTGGACGCGCACGGCTGTCTCAACCCCCCGTTTCATCTCTCTCTGCTTCCGAGGCTGAAAATCCCACCCCACTCCCGGGCCTTGCCCAGAGTCACAGAGGACCCATCGAAAACACGGTGCCTCCTGGCTCGTCGGGGGGCATGGCTGGCTGGCGGGATGCTCCCCGGGCCTCGGAGTCCTGGCGGTGGCTCAGCTAGAGCGGCACCAAGGACCCCAGGCGCCCCAGGACCCGCGGCAGGGTCTGAGCGGCACCCCGCCGGCCTCTCCGTGGGACACAGGCTGCACCCCAGCCCCACGCGGCCCCCAGAAAGGGCCACCGCTCCGCACTCTGAGGGTCAGCGCTGGCCCGCCCGACACCCTGCACTCCATCCGTGCTCAGCACGTGCCCGTCGCTGGCCCGGCCTGATCGGGGTCCCCGGGGGCGGTGGGGCGCGCGGGCGCGGCAGCTCTGGCTAGAGCCCTACAGCCGCCTCCCGAGGCAGCACAGGCGTGATGGGTGACCCGTGTGACAAAGCCAACACGTGTGTGGGCACGCGTGTGTGCACACGTGTGTGCCGCACACACAGACATGTGCCCGCAGGTCCAGGGTGTGCCGAAACATCAAAGAATTGACATCAGAGAAAATGGGTCGGCAGGAACCGTCCACGGAGCTGCCGGGAGCATCGGCTGGGGGCACCTGAGTCACATCAGACGAGCCCAGTCGCAGTCCCCACCCGACTGCCGTCCACGGGGGAGGCCACACCGGGGGAGGCCATCCACGGGGGAGGCCATGCAGGGCTGGCCCGCGTCCTGGAGTCGCCCCTTTAATGGTGCGGAGAGTTCCGGCCGGCCCCCACAAGGGCAGCTGCTGGGTTTCCTGACAGTGTGGAGGCCCCTGAGCAGAGGCGGCTTCCTGCTGCCTGGCCCCTTGAGGGACAGACCCCAGTGGCCCTTTCGCCATCAGCGGGGGTGGAGAAACGGGCCCTCCATGGGCTGAGCTCGCGTCCCCAGGACGTTCTGTCCATGTCCGGCCCCACCCCCATGAGGTGCACGTAGCGACCACTCTGGGATCGAGGGTCTGGCCCCCGGGGAGCCTAAGGCTGCCCCAAAGGGCCCTCACACAACTGCTCCCCGCGGCCCCCAGACAGCAAACACTCACCCGGTGGCCCTTCTCGCCCGGCAGCCCCGCCAGGCCATCGAAGCCGCGGTCACCCTGCGGGGAGGACAGAGGGCAGCTCAGCGCAGGCCCCAGGCGGTGGTCCACACAGCATCTCATGCCCGGGGCCCGCACTGGCCACCCCCCAGCGCACCGGCCACAGCCCTGGGTCCATGTTCCCATCTCTTTCCCCAAAACCCCAACCAAGGCCACACAGAGACAAATGGCTTCTGTCCCAGAGCCACGGACAGCGAGACCTCAGACGCGGGGCTGCAGAGTCCGTGTGTGAGCGGGCACAAGGGCTCCCGTGCTGCCGTCTGCCTGTGCCTCTCACCGTGACACGCCGGGGCCCAGAGCGGCGCCCGCACGCTGTAGGTGCGCCTTCTTGTGCGGTGGACGGCTCGGCACCGCCCTTGGGCCCTGGGGCACCCCGGCTCCCCGGCCAGCCCTCCTCCCGCCGCCCAGGGGGCCTCCTGGAGCCCAGCTGCCAGCCTCGTGTGTGGCAAACCACACGAGGGAAGGCTAGTTCAGCCTGGCATGCTTTTGCTGTCGAAACAAGACAGTAACCTCCTGGGACAGACTCGGGAAGCTTCTCCTCCTTTGTCACCAAAGGTCCCTGAGATCAGGAGGGCTCCAGGTTCGCTCGGGGCTCACAGGGGGCACCCGGGGGCCGGCCCACGCCAGCTCCGGGGTGGGCAGGGGCAGTGCCCGAGAACAGCTGCCGTCCCCACTGTGGGCTCCTCGTATGGCCCTGGACAAACTCTTGCAGGGTGAGAAGGATGGGTACCAGGAACAGGGCCGGTCCACCCCAGATTCGGGGACAGACAGACAGGCCCGCCACACCACGGTGGCCGGGGGTCGTGGGCTGCAGCCTCCTCAGCCAGGGCAGACTCTGCCCTCAAACACACCTGAACTCCCCGTGTGCGATGTCTACTTGCTCCCTGCAACCCCGAGGAGCTCGGACTCCCCCACCTGGGCAGGAGGACTTCCTGCCCTTGGACTTGGGTGACCCATGAAATTCAGCCTGCTGACACTGGTCCTCTCGTCCACGTGCCAGAGGGCTGATCCAACCTGACCCTTCCTGCCCCTGGGTGAGGGCACGCGTCCTGTCTTCAGCATATTCCTCACAGTCGACGACAGGGGTGATGCCGACCGTGCGGGCCCCAGGGGGCGGTGACCGAACCTACCTTGGGGCCAGTCTGTCCCGGCATCCCTCTTGCCCCGTCACTGCCGGCTCGGCCCTGGAACAGAGCGGGGCAAAGTGTCAGCACAAAGGAGCGGCCAGCGCGAGGAGGACCCCGAGCAGGGCTCCCTGTGATGTCAGACAGAGGGCCCCACAGCCCCCACAACAGGCTGGCCCAGAGGACCCAGACCTGCAGTCCTGCTTGCTGTCCACAGGCTCTGGTCTTCCCAAGCCTTACCATCCTGAACCTCAGAGCAGGCACAACCCAATTAACCACCTAAGTGTCCACCACGGACCAATCACAGGCTCTAGCCTTCCCAAGCCTTACCATCCTGAACCTCAGAGCGGGCACAACACAATTAACCACCTAAGTGTCCACCACGAACCACTGAACCCCAGCAGAGGTTAGAAATCTAAACGGCGGCCCTTTCAGAACTGGCCGTGCACCCCTCTGCCTGTGGACCTGGGGCCTTGAGGGGCCGCCTTGAGACAGCCACGCCCGAGAGCCATTCACTCTGTAACGTCCCTTCTAACTACGATCGACTCCCGGGACCGAGGCCCCGGACTAAGGAATGACCCGTTTTTTTTGCCTCGAGGTCTTTGCAACTAGAGCAGGAACGGGCAGACCAGTGGCCAGAGTTCCTCGCAGAGGTTCATTAACACAAGAAACGAGTATTGCTTTCACTCAGCAGCAACATTCAGTTGATGGAAAGATCCGCTAGTGAGAGTTTGATGTGGGTTAATCAGGATTTCCCGAGCTCGCGTGGACACTGTTCATTAATTTATGTCGGGTTAGAAAGGCGTGCGCCCTCGGTCAGTCACCACGGTCACCTGGAGGGAGAGCACTCCCCTCCACTAACACGCCAGGCCGGACAGAGAGGCGGAGGCGGGGGACAGAGAGGGGCTGCGGGGGGTCTGAGAAGCCACCGGCCATCCCCCCAACAAAGCCGAAGCCATTTCTGGAGAAAGGAGGCTGCCCCGGAGAAGGAGGGACCGCTGATCGTGTTGTCTCTTACACGCTTGCTCCCAGAGAACCTGGGAAACCGCTTTAACTCAAAATGTGGGTTAACAGGGAGCTCAGCTCGGGGCTCTGTGATGACCTGGGGTTGGGCCGGGGGACTGGGAGGCAGACTCAAGACGGAGGGGCTAGGGGTGTCCTTATCGCCGATTCACATCATCGTACGGCGGAAACTAACAACAGTGCAAAGCCGTTATGCTCCAATTTAAAAGAACATGTTAAACTGTGTTCGGATGCTCAGGACGGAGGCTGGGGCAGGGGAGCTCGCTGCTGTGGGATGGGACCCACCCAGCCCTGGACACAGACGTGCCCTCTGAAGGAGGGGGAGCCTGGCCGGCGAGACGCAGCGTCACCACGGCAGACACAACGCCAACTCCCGCCGAAAAACACTCACCCTTCTCCCAGGCTTTCCTGCCGGGCCAGGCGGGCCCTGCACGCCCCGTGGACCCTGTCCGGGATCAGAGGGCAAAGGTCAGTCGCGTGTCCGCTTCTCAGAGGACAAAACCAAGCCTGGTCCCCGTGCTCGCCCCCCCGGCCGCCCAGCTGCCAGCACGCGGCATCACGCGGACAGGGCGCAGGGTCCGTGGCCCTGAGCCAGGGCGGGACGGAAGGCAGCCCGCGCGGTCTCGCTCCGGACCCTACAGCCGCTGAGCATCGAGAGGGCAGCTCCCCCCGCTTCCCTGACCAGAGGCAGCGACAGGGCTCCGTCTTCCCGGAGAGGCCAAGGCCCCGGGGTACGTACCTGAGGCCCCATGTCTCCTGGCTCGCCCTTCAGACCTCCGCTCCCGGGAGGGCCCTGGGGGGACACGCCTGGTTAGGGGGCACCCGGCACAGGGGTACAGGCTGTAGGGTGGCTGGGGAGGACAAGCAGGGAGGGGGAAGGACCCGGGGCTGCGCCCTGGGCAGGGCCCCCGCGGAGCCCGCCCGCCGCCTTGGACACACCCCGAGGGACAAGCAGTCATTTTCCTGGTTTGCATCTCGTCCCGGGTTGGAGGGAAACCCTGGACGGGGGCAGGGGGAGACCCCTGCGCTCAGCACACGCTCACTTCTCTCCGGGACGAATCTGCCCTCCGTCCGCCGCAGCCCGCAGCCCAGGGCCGGGTGTGGACGTACTTGTCCACGGCAGGGCAAGATCGCCAGATGCCGCAAGGGACCAAACACCCCAGGGTCAGGGGCCAAGCCCACCCCCTCCCGGGGAACAGAGAGAGGGCCCCGTGGGCCTCGATGCCCCGGCTCCCTGCAACTGCAAGGGCCACACACACCCCTGGAGACCCCTCTCCCTGGCCCCGGGGTGCCCAGCACACGCTGCCCAAGGAGTTAGGTGGTAATCAGGGTCTGCCTCACACTGAAGTGGTCTTGATGGTAAATAGCCTCAAAAGAAAGAGGCTTGGAGCCCCTGGGGGGGCGAGGCAGAGTCGTGGTCAGTACAAGTGCAAGGGCTTCCCTGCCCTGAGGGCAGCCCGGGCCTCTGGTGCCCAGGGAGCCCCTCACCCCCCGCCCCCAAGATGCTCTGACCCAGTGAGCTGGGAGCCTGATGGGCAGGGGCCAGTGAGGGGCACCCACCCCCACACCCCCAAGATGACTTACCATGGGACCCGGTCTTCCAGTGAGACCCATCGGGCCAGCAGGCCCCCTCAGCGCCAGCTGCAAGGCAAAACGGGACATGCTGAGAAATGGCTGGTTTACCCGTCCTGACAGGTGGGAAGGGGCCAGTGTGAGAGGCCAAGGACAGAAGCCTCTGGCGGGGGAGGTCACAGGGACCCCGGACCCACCTCCTCCGATCCTCTGGGCTCCCAGCGGCAAGCACCAACGGGGCGGGCAGAGGGGGGCGGCAGCCGGGTGGGTGCCCACTCACCGCTTTGGGGCTGGGTGCCCGGAGCCTCGGGCTGACCCTTCCTTCTCCCCACCTGCCCCGGCCAGCCCCGCACCCTCACAGCAAGCGTGAAACGCGGCTGCCCTGGGGGACTGGCCGGGCGTGTGCTGTGCACGAGCTGAATCACACATTCCCCGAGAGGCACTTTCAGGGCCCGGGGGTTATATCGGGGAGCCTTCGGGGTGAGTGAAGTCCTTGCCCCAGCCACGGGGACCCCCCTGCGCCCCTGCCCAGGTGCCCGCTGCCTGCCCGCTGCTGAGGCTCACTCCCACTGGCTTTCTCCAAGGGCCTCTTCCACACCCATCGTGCAGCTGTTTCCTGCACGAGGCCATTTCAATTTTGGAACGTTCTGTGTTATAAAATCTTAGGAGCCCATCACCCACTTGGCTTCAGTCAACACACCCACAGATTCAAAGGCCAGCCAGGCCGGCCTGTCAATAAGCCCCGTGGCGGGGGATAGGGCCTGTCGCCCGCTGACTGCATTACACGGCAGTCTGCTCCACGGCAATGACTGCGTACCCGCTGCCCTGTAATTCATTATCCACGCACTCTGATCATCAGCATCTATCCGTGGCGATGGAGCTACATAAATATCGCCAAACGAGGGTCTCCTCGGCAGCTCCTTGTGACGCCCCATTACGGGCACTCCAAGGAAGGATGGCCCGCCCCGCCGGGTGGCATTTGCTCTTGTCATCGGCAATCAGCAATCTGGAGCCTTGTCAATTAAAACGCAATTCACTCATCAGCTCATTTGCCGAGAGCAGAGTGGTAAGGAGGCTCCTTGGGACCCCCCAGGCTGAGTGAGGGGCTTCGGGGCCCACCCCTGAGGTTCAGGCTTGACCCAGCTCCATCACAAGGGACCCCCCAGGAGTACATGGGGTCTCTCCATCCCAGAGCCGGGAGGAGGCAGTAGATGGCCGAAGAAGACGGGGTCAGCAGAAGCCAAAGGGGCTCAGTGGCTGTGTCCATATCTGGGAATCTGGACCCTCAGTGTGGACAAGGGACCCCTGAGAAGCTTCCCCCACCTCTCCTGGTGCTCACCAGGGCCCCCAAATGTGCAGGGATGACTGGACAACCCCCCAAGCTCCTGAGTCCCAGGTGAGCACCCCAAGTTGGGAAGAGGGGCTTCCCCTGCAAGCTGGGCTCCAAGCAGCTCCCCAAACCCCAGGGCCACTCACCCGGGCCTGCTGCAGGATGGCTTGAGCTTGGGACTCCTGTGCGGAGACCATGGGTCCTTTGGAGCCCGCATCGCCGCCCCCTCCAAACCGGAACTGCGGATATAAGAGTGGGGTCACTGGGGTTGCACGGGCA
This sequence comes from Cervus canadensis, assembly GCF_019320065.1. NCBI lineage: Eukaryota > Metazoa > Chordata > Mammalia > Artiodactyla > Cervidae > Cervus > Cervus canadensis. The sequence goes on along the minus strand of NC_057390.1, from coordinate 100,237,979 downwards.
TGGATGTCCACTCTGGACCCCAGGGCTGAGGGTGTCCAGTGGCCTCTCAGGTGACAGCAGAGCCTCGGGGGAGCTGGCTGGGCAGCTTTCAGCCCCGGGCCTCCGCCTGCTGATTACGCCACCCGACTGCCCACACACGGCAGCCCCGTCTCTGCCCGACAATTCCAGCGCTGGGGATTCCCACCCCCCAGCATCCGTGACATCTCTCCTGAGACCCCAGAGCCCCGTGCCAACACCCATGCTGAGGGGCACACGGGCTCCGGGGGAGAGACGGACGTCTCCTGGCCTGGGCTCCCTGAGAGGGAGGTGGCCTGGGTCCTCTGCAGACCCCAAGGTCAGGAGCAGGTCACGTTCAAGAAGGGAGTCGGTGGTTTGGGGGTCTGAGGGCGAGGGCAGGTGTGCGGTGACGGAGGCGGACGCCACACAGCTTCCTGCAGAGCTGGGCTCTGCTCCCGCCCTGGACACTGTCGAAGGTGGAGACCCCGATCCTGGTGTCCACCCTGCTGGGCGGCAGAACACTCCCAGGAGCTATCTCCACAGGATGGCTGGCCCGGGTTGGAGCCCGTCTGTGGTCAGGGGACGCCCCTCACTCTGAGCCCCGAGCCCACCCCCCAGGTACACTCACAGGCAGCATTAGCATGGTTCCAGGAGGACCGGGCAGCCCGTCAGCGCCAGGAAGGCCTGGGCGTCCAGGGGGACCCTGCGGACAGAGGGCGGGAGAGCGGGTCAGGGCCCAGGAGGGAGCTGGACTGGGGTGTCGTGAGGGGGCCGAGGTAGGGCCCGCGGGAAGCCACGGCGAAAGCGCAGAGCGACGCAGGGCCCAGAGCCCGGAGGAGGGGCCTTCACTGCGGGCTGAGGACGAGGAGACCCCGGACCCGGGAGAGCCGAGCGAAGAGGCAGAAAGCCTGGAGCCTGCGGTCCAGAGCGGCAGAGGCCACCCCATGGGAGGCGGGCATGGGCGAGGCATTGTGGCTTCCACGGCCCTGGGAGCGTCCCTGCCGGGTGACCCCTAGGCTGGGCAGCCCAAGGGCCCCGGTGCTGACGGCTGAGAGGCCAGCTCATCCCCACGCCTCATCGGCCCTGCGGGTGGAGCAGATGCCGCACGGGCCACATCTGCTCGTTTGGACGGACACAAGGGGCCGGCATTCACGGGGGGACGGGCAGGGTCACAAGGCCTCCTGCGCACTTCGAGGCCCCACCTCTGCATAGACACCACCTCAGCGCTCGCCCGGCTGGTCCCCGACACCCCCAGCCCCCGGCAGAGCCTCTGACTGGTTCTGGAGTGGGTCAGGCCTAGGTGAATACAGCACGGATGCGTGCGAGCTTCGTCACTTCAGTCATGCCCGATTCTTTGCGACCCCATGGACTGTGGCCCACCAGGCTCCTCCGTCCATGGGATTCCCCAGTCAAGAATACTGGAGTGGGGTGCCATTTCCTTCTCCAAGGGGAGCTTCCCGACCCAGGGAGAGAACCCTTGTCTCTGATGTCTCCTGCGTTGGCCGATGGGTTCTTTACCACTAGCGCCACCTGGAAAGACCCCTGCAACATGAATAATACGGCTTCTTGTCAAAAAAGCGTTTTTATCACTCAGCTTTTCACAGAGGCAGACAGACGCCCAAGCAGCTTGCCGTGGGCGAGGTTCGCGTGCAGACAAGTGCAGCCCGCCCCCCTCAGTGAGACAGACCGCCGCCGACCCACGGCGGGGGTGCTGGTGGAGCCCTGCACGCACGACCGCAGCGCGACGCTCCCGGGGCAGACGCACCTCACTCCCGAGCCCCGGCCCAGAGGGCCAGGCACGGGGCTCCACCCCAGATGGGCTGAGAAGGGCACGCCCGGCCCGGCCCGGACCTCCACCCGCCCGTCTTCTCCTTCACGGCTGTCTTACTCCAGGGCTGATCCCTCCTCTTGTGAAATGTGGCAGAACACGGCTGCCTGCAAAGCGGAACGTGAACGCTCCCTCTTGTTCCGCCAGGAGGAGCCGGGGATAAATGCCTGCAGGTGCCCAGGGAGGCCAGAAGCACACGCACTGAACACGTGATGCATATCACGCCTGTGAGTCCATGGGCCGGGCGGCGAGGGGGTGGTTCTCCTTTTAGGAGGTGGTCTTGTACACGTGTCTGGCAGTCTGAGCCTTCCCTCTAACGCACGTGGAGGCCTATTGGTGAGCTCGGCCTCACTCCTTCCAATGGCCTCGGAGGTCCCCGCCCTCATGGGCTCATCAGTGATTGAATCCGTCCTCCTCTCACGCATGTTTGGGTCCAGTTTTCATCAGGACACAGGCTGTTGTGATGAAGCTTCAGGCATCTTTCTTTCCTCTTTTTTTTTTGGCTGAACCGGGCGGCACACGGAATCTTAGTTTCCCACCCAGGGATGGAACCTGAGCCCCAACAGTGAGAGCGTGGAGTCCCAACCACTGGACCATCAGGGGAAATTCGAACCATCTTTCTTAGATAGGTTCTCAGAAGCAGAACTGCTGGGTCAAAGGATTTTTGCGGCAGCCCGCTGCCCCGGTTTTTTATTGCTAATAGGCACAGCTAAATGGTCCTAGCTTGCCATTTTCGAAAAAAAAAAAAAAATTCCCAGAAGATAAAATTTACTTAAAAAAGAAAAACCCAGGGAGTGTTTAGCCAGTCAGACTTCCTCTTGGAAATTCTACCCTGAGAGGTGCTCACCGCTGAGCTTTCCGCCCCGAGTCGATCCCAAAGCAAACCCCCAACTCAGAGCTTAGAGTTGTGTGTCCCAGGGATGAGATGCCGTCCATGTAGTGTCCACGCCCATGTGGTGCGGGCTCACACGCGTGTGTGTGTGTGTGCGCGCGCGTGTAGCACTGGAAGCCAGGGAGCACATGGGGCAGCCCCTCACCCACTGAGACCCTCCTGCTCTTTCTAAGCTGCGGGGCTGAAAATTCAACCTCGGGGCCCCAAAGCTACTCAGCCCTCAACTACACTGAAAACAATCCCCAAGAACATGTGGGTAGACAGACAAAAGTCTGGAAACCCTGTGAGAGAGAGGGTTTACCTGCGGGAGAAAACCCCCCGTTTTAAGGGATCCTCCTGACACCTTAAAATCTGACGCGAGTCCCATGCAGCCCCGCGCCTGTGCTCTCTGCTCGGAGAAGCTGCCAGCCAAACTCTGCCAAGCCCCAGGGTCTGTGTCTCAAAGACTCGGCCCCCCCAAGCCAAAACAGGGGTCTGCATCCCAGCCGTCCTGCCACCCTCCACTGGACTTGAGCCGAGGACGGGGCTGCTCTGTCCACGGCCTGCGTCGGACGCAGGGCATGCCCCAGCCGCCAGGCTCAGGGCAACGTAAGAAGAGCCGGCCGGCCTCTGTGCGTCTTTAGATCAGTGCCCTGAGCTGGCCAGGCAGGCTCTGTGAAGCACTGGTGCCGCGGGGTGGCCGCACGCAGACCACGTACAGACACACGGCCCCCGCCGGTCAGCACAGGGCTTTCCCGAGGCCATCCTGGCACCGCGCCGCCGCAGACAACAGGGAACAGAGCGCTCAGACACTGAAAGCAGCTGCCGGCTCCAGCCCCGCTGGTCCAGAGCCCGGGACTCAGCAGCAGGCGGATCGGGGCTCATCCCCGGCTACAGAGCCCGGCTGCAGCTCACCACAAGGACAGGCAGCGGGGCTGGGCGGGGAGCGCCGGAGCGCAGGGGAGCCTTTACGTTGCGATACTTCTGTTTTCGGGCTTCAGAGAGGCCCGGAAAAGGGGAGGAGCCGCGTCGGCCCTCAGGTCCTCAGTATCGGGGTGGCTCACGCAGGTCCGATCCTGTGCAGTCGCAGTTTGGGGGAGGCCAGAGGCGTTCTCAGTGGTCACTTCCTGATCTAGATCCGAACACTGGCTACCCCTGCGGCCAGGCCAGAACCTGGGGGGAAGCCGCGCCCCCACCCCACCGCCCGCCACGCTCACATTCTGTAGCAGGCGGGGGCCGGCAAGTCCCAGACGAGCTCACTGACATCTGAGCCCAGGAGGCCAGACGGGCCTGGACGGAAACCCTGGGGGTTTCTGCTCCCAGCCCGCACCTCCCGTGCGCTCCCTAATATGACAAAGGGTTCCTTCCGGCTTCCGGGGCTTCAGTGTTAACAAGGAGACAGGTGGCCCCAGTGCCACGCTAGTAATGCCCCACCACAGCACGGCAGGGGGCGAGCAGGTCACAGAGAGGACGCGGCCCCTCCTCCCCCGGGGAAGCCCCGCATCACCACGCTTGTGGCCGGGACCTCACAGACACCGGCTGTGCAGAGCAGGTGACTAACCATGTGTCCCAGGCTGGATGGCTCCACGAAAGACGTCCTGGGCACACAGGGGCGCCTGGGGCCCAAGCCCCACACCCAGCCCCCAGGAGGCGGGAGACAGCACAACACCCCCTCCTGTGGGCACCCGCGGTCACGCACCGCGGCCTCTGCAGAGCTGGAAGCTTCCTACAGGTCTCAGTGGACCCTGCATCTTGGCCACGTAGCAGGGACCTGGGCTGTGCCCCCTCCCCAGACCTGAGCGTGAATCCAGCCAGCCTGCCCAGAGCCCACGCTCTGCAACAGAGAGGCCTACCACAGCCAGAGAGCAGAGTCTGCTCTCCACAACTAGGGAAACACCTGCACAGCCAGAAACACGTAAATAAATAAGCAACATAATTTTAAAAAAGGAAGAGCGGCAGAGTCCCAGGATCGGGACGGGTGGGGGTGGGGGGGCGAGGATCTTCCAGATTCCCCAGCGAGCAGCTCTCACGTGCAGACGGGCATGTGAGGCCAGGCAGATGATAGCGATCAGAACACGCCACCCTAAAACAGGCCGCTTCAGCTGAGAACTCACAGATGCGGGGAAGGCCCCTGCCCTCCCCGGACAGCCTAAAAGCAGGCCACATGCTTCCCTTTGCAAAGGTGGTGGGAATTCTCCAGCACCCACCCGCCCGAACCAGGATGACGGGAAAGGGGGGCAGCGCTTATCACTGGAGGTGGGCAGTGGGCACGCAGGTGAGTCTGCATGCAGACCTTCCTGGACCACCCTTATCTTCTGAGTTTCCACCCCCTCCCACCACGTATTTTGTAATCACTTCTCCACAATGTACTGCTTTTTGTTAAAATGGTATATAAGTTCTCAAATCTAACCACTTATCGGGTTTTCACTTCTATATTAAGGCCTCTGTACATGTGAAATTAAGAATATTAATGAGATGATTTATCTTTTCTCCTGTTAAGGTCTTTGTTCAGTTTAAGTTGCAGGTCCAATGGACAAAACCTAAGAGGATAAAGCTTTCTCTTCTCCTCCCCGGGGATCCTGAGGTCACCCTACCGGCAGGTGGCCGTGTGGGTCCTGACTCTGCATCCAGGGTTCTTTCACAGCTAAGGAGCAGAGAACCAGTAGATCCGGGCACTGAGAGGATGCTGGGCTGTGAGCAGGGATGATCCTTGGAAGAGAACTGGGACCCGAGGGTGGGCAGTGTCAGCTGCTGGAATCAGCCCGTCCCCCTGGGAAGGTGCCCGGGAGGGCCGGGGGGCTGCCGGGGTCCCTTCCAACCCCGAGAACAGCAAGCCGTACAGCAGGTGATCTCTCTGCCCACCCCACCCTGGTCCCTGTCTCCTGAACCCTGCCTCGAACTCCAGAGAGCTCAGCTCTAAAAGCCCCAGCTTCCAGGGTCAGGAGCCTCCACCCCGCCAAGTGTTTCAGGCACATTTAGATCCTCAGCACCGGAGCAGGGCCCAGCGCCGTGGACACCCGGGGAACGTGCCAGGTGGACACTTGAAGCAACGCCGAGCTGGTGGGAGACGCGGTCTGTGCTATCCGTGGCCCCGGTGGACGGCGTCCCATCCTATGTCCAAGAGAGACCGCTGCTCTCGCTGACGTCTGAACCTAGCCCCACCCCGGGCCCATCCGAGGATGGCTCTGTGAGCAGACACGGCCGTCACCCCATCTCATGCAGACCTGTGGCGGGAGCTGGGTTAGAGACGGCAGTCCCGGGTCCTAGGTGGGGAGGACGGGCCCTCATTTGCTTGGCTCACTTATTCAGCTGTAGCCAAGGAGGAAGTGGCATGGATGGGTGGGAAGGCCACCACGGAGCCAGGGCCCCCTACTCTGCCCCCAAAGCCACGGGCTCAGGGAAGCAACACGTGAGACTCCCGCCTGGTGCCCAGTCTGACCCGGCTGCCCTCTCAGGCCGTGCGGCCCCCTGCTCCATCTGCAGGCGGCACCTCACTCCGCCCGGAGCATTGCCCCAAAGCCCCGGCGCCCGACAGCCAAACACCCCCTCAGAAGCAGACCCCAGCCGCATCCTCCCCGAAACCGTGAGGTCCTTGCTCTGCCCCGGGCCGTGTGCCAGGCGTCTCTTAGGTGCAGACACGCTCCCAGGGCCTCTAATCTACAGCCGCGCCCGCTTATTAGCACTGAGTCTGGCCGCGCTCACATCCGCATCCATTAGACCAACAGGAGAAACAAGAAGGAAAAAGTCAAGGTGGACAAGAAGCCACAGGGCTGCAGTACCCCCAAGCCCCCACGAGGTGTCAGAGCGAAATTTCAGCATCCTGGGCTCAGCCCGCATCTCCCCTGCAGCTGGCGGCAGGGGACGGTCCCTTTGACCCACAGCAAGTTCTCTGGTGTCTGTCGCTTGATTCCTAACAAGGAAGCTGGAGGGAGTGGGAGGACGCCGCGGGCCCGGGAGCCCCAGGCGCCCATGTGTCAGCCCCACTAACGCACGGCCTAACAAGGAAGCTGGAGGGAGTGGGAGGACGCCGCGGGCCCGGGAGCCCCAGGCGCCCACGTGTCAGCCCCACTAACGCACGGCCGCGGGGCCAGACCTGTGCACCGCCCCTCCCCCGGAGCCCCCAGGGGTTCACGCCCCAGCTTCTTGCAGAAGTGGCCTGTCCCCAGCTCAGGGCCAGGCAACGGTTCACCCCAAATTCAGAAGAGAGCGGGCGCAGCAGGGGTGGCGTGAGAGGTGACCGGGTCGGGGCAGTTTGGGGAAGGACGTCAGTGTGTTGTGGTCACCCGTGTGTGTGAGGACAAGGCCGGTCCCTTAGTGGGGGGCTAGGGGGACGCCCAGACGAGGCCACCGAGCCCGTGATCCCAGGGGCTGTCCTTACCCTTTCTCCAGGGTCACCCACTTGGCCTGTGGGACCCATCGTTCCTGGAGGTCCTGGGAGACCCTAGAGTTAAACACAAAATCGGGCAGAGTTAAAGATGCAGCCACAGGGCGCTGCCCACCTGCCAGGAGAGGGTGGGCGTGGGGTGGGGAGCGGGGCGAGTGCCCACCCCAGGGCGTCCGCCCCCGATTTCCATGCAGGAGCGTTAAGGGGCCTCCCCGCACCCCGAGGACCTGCCCCACAAGTCACGGGAAATGAAACAGGACACTCACCGCGGGGCCTTCGGGGCCGGGCGGCCCCTCCAGGAGCATGCCCTGGAAGAGACAGGGAGAGCGTCTGAGCTCCCAGGACGGCCTCCCCCCATCCCGAAACGTGGACCTGGCCTCCCGGCCCCAGCCCCGAGCATGGCTCCCGGGCCGGGTGGCCCGGAGGACCACGGCCCAGGCCTCCAGGGCCGCACGCTCCGTTCGGGGACGGGTCTGGAGCGGCTGCCTCTGCTGTGGGGCTGTGGCGGGGGCCACGGTTACGGAGCTCTGAGCGTCTCCAGCCCGACAGCAGCCGGCAGGCTTCCACCAAGGACAGCTTCTGGAGGACAGAGGGGGGCCAGCCCCCGGCCCCAGCGCTGGCCTCCCAACCCTGGGGGCAGCACCCAGGCAGGCCTGGGCGACGGTAGCCCAGGGGGCCGTGGAGCCCAGGCCGAGGGCCCAGTGACGGCGAGACGGCTGCCCGGAGGACAAGAGGAGGAGGGGCCGCAGGCCGAGGCCCCTCGGGGCTGACCACTCAGACAGGCTGCGCTGGGGCCCCAGCCCCTCCCTCCTCCAGCAGGAAACGCCTCCCTCACCTGCAGCAGCCCCTCCCCCGTGGGAAACATAGCCTGGCCCACCGGACGCTCAAACCCTTCCTCCCCCTCCTCCAGCCCCTGCCCCGGCCGAGCCCAGGTCCACGTGGCCTCCCGCCCCCGGCCTCACTGTCTTTCCCCGCAGGTAGGGACAAGGCCTCCTGACTCCATCAGCCCCGCAGCGGAGACGACAGGGGGCCTCGCGTCTCTGCAGCCAGAGCTCCGGGCCGGGGTCTCCCGCCCTCGGGCCTCGGCTCTGGGCCCCTTCCCGGCCTGGGCCTCCTCTCTGCCCCTGACCACTCAGCACCACGGTCAGGCGGGCCCCAACGTCCTCAGTGCCCCACGCCCACGGCAGGGGTCTGAGGCAACGCACAGCCTCCCGGGGAGGGGCGGACCTCCAGCCCCGGCAGGGGACTCGTGTGCTGAGAACACGGTGGGGTGGGGTCTGCGGTCCCAGGACAGGGGCTTCTGTCCAGCCTTGTTGAGAAGGCTTCGGCTGCACGAAGGGCCTGTGGGTGCCGTGGACCCCTCCTCCCCGTGAAGTCTGGTGGCGGCCGAGACAGGGATGAGAAGGCTGCACACGCTGGCCCGGTGGAGACCTGCATCCTGCTGCCCGGAAGAAAGCCAGCTCGGGCCCTTGTGGGGCCGACCAGTGCCTCCCCCCCAATCCTGGGCTTTCCTTCGAAAGTGAACCTGGAGCTGCTTCCTAGGGGTGAGTGGGCGTGCCCCGGACACGCACCTGGTTGGCACACAGCGGTCGGACACCAGGCCCCTGCAGACCAAGCCCCTTATCCTCCCCACCGGGCTCCCCGGACGCCGGGAGGACGCACCCTGTGTTTGCACCGAGGTGCACTCAGAGGTGTGTGCACACAACTCCCTCCGGCCCGCCTCATCTCTCCGGGCTTTCCTGGCTCCTCTGACAACGGCCGCTGAGCAGGCTCAGAGCTAAACCGGGATTGAGGGAGACAGCCCCGCTGCACTGAGGACACACCATCTCTGTTCTCAGGGAGCCCCCCGGCGGGCGGGCCCTCAGGGGAGGGTCACGGGCCTGGGGAGGGCTGGGGGCCGCGGGATGGGTGGGCCCGACAGGGGGCACCTGCACTTTCCCAGGAGCGGGGAAGGGACCTGCGGCCACCACCCCACCGAGGAGCGCTCCCGAGACACAAAGAGGTGGTCTGCCCGCAGAGCCCCTGGTCCACACCCGCCAGGGCGGGGGGGTCTCAGCCTTAGCGGAGCTCCACACAGCTCTACAGGGAGGTCCATCCATCTGCTAAGCAGCAGGGCCCAGAAAACCTTCCTTAAACCACAGGAGGAGGCTCGTGCCTGCGACGGGCCTTCCCAAGTGACTCAGGCCCCCGGACGGGGAGACACCGGGTCCTCCTGGAGCACCAGGTCTCATTGACCTGAGTCCCCCTCCACCCCGGGGGGTCCTGTCCCTTCAAGGAGCACTGGTGATGCTGACCCATGACAGCGGGTACCGGATCCGAGTGGGAAACAGCTCTGGGGGGAACTGTCCCTGAGACGGATGGATGGAGAGAGAGGAGCTGGTTCCAAGAGCTCCGTGGACAGCGAGTCACACGCCCCGGAGGGAGGTCACTGGGGCAGGTGGGGGACAGCAAGCGGCCCCTCGACCTCCACGGGCCAGGATGTGTCAAGACCATGTCCACTGCCTCCCAGGGCTCAGCCCTCTGTTTATGGGGAGCTAAGACTTGAGGACAGCCAGCGATGCTCCAGGTTGAGATGTTCCAACTGTTTACATGACGCCCGGGGGGACTGGCCCCACCCCACAAGTACTCTGATCAGGCTGGGGGCTGGGCTGGAGAGAAGGACATGGCCAGAGCACGTCCAGATGGCCCCCCGGACGAGGCTGGACCGGACTTCCTGAAGACACGCTTTCTGTGTCAGATCCCCTCTCTGTTCTCAGCCTGCGTCTCCACCTGCCCTCTGCAGTACAGCCTGGCAGCTGGACGCCCCGCGCCCCCCCTCACCAGCATCCAGCCGGACCTGGACGCTACGGCCCTCGAACAGGGTCGGCCCATTCCGGGGGACGGGCAAACAGGACGCTCGTCCGGACCGAGATGCCGGCCAGGCCCTCCCAGAGTTGGACGTCCTGGGTCAGGGTGCTTCATGTCGCTGAGCAAGGGGCTACCTGTCCTCGGGCGCCTACCCTGGCGCCCTGTCCCTTCCCCTGCACCCCATCCCTCACCCCAGACAAGCCCTGTCTCCCTTGGACCCTTGGGGAGCACCGGAAAGGGGGTGTCCTGAGCCTGAGAACAGGATGTGTGTCCCCAGTGGCGGCAGCCCCGCGGGACCTGGGTCAGGCCAGGGGGCGAGGGGAGCAGAGAGCATGACCGTCACCCAGTCCCTCGTCCTGACGCCCCAGCCACGGGTTTCTGGTGCCTCTAAGGGGTCGAGGCTCCAAAAGAACCTTCCCGATTCCATGGGAACTGGACGGGAGGACCGCCTCAGTTCTCATGCCAGGCGCCCCGGGATAAGGGGGGCCCTGGAGTCTCCACTGGAGTCACGCCCTGGGATCAGGCACCAGGAACCGGGTGCTGGCGGCGGAGGCCAGAGCCCCGGGCGCCAGGCTGGTGACCCTCGGGAGACAGGACGCGGGCCTCCTCCCTCTGCTTTTGGAGGATGTGGCAGGACTGGACTTTGGCAGCCAGCCCCCGCCCCCTGCTCCCACGTCCAGAGCGGCCTCCCGGCCCCCGAGGCCGCGCCCCCCACGTGCGGCTGCAGGGCACCCCTCCTCCTCCCTCTGATCACGTGGCACCTTGCCCGCCCCGGGTCAGGGCAGAGGCCTCAGGCCACAGGGTGGGCCCGGGTGCTCCCAGCCAGGCGTGACTCCCTGAGGGCAGAGAACGTGGGACCCCGCGAACACCCACAATCCCATGAGGGGCACACGGAACTTCTCCCCAAGGTTAAGGCGTTATCAACGGTCATTTTGTTCCTTGCCTCCGGCCCCGTCGCCAGGTACAGGGCAGTTTTACTCAATGGGAGTTTGGGCGTGGAGTTGTTTTATTAAATCCCCTGGAGGCGGCTGAAAACCAAGCTTGCCTGTTTCACCAGCTGGAGGCAGAATCAGGTCCTCCCCGCCCACGATGGACCGACCGGCAGCTCCCGGCCCCACTCGGCCCTCCCTGGGGCTCCCTCCTTCCCAGAGCCGAGTCTCCTTCTGAGCTGGACTGGGTGTGCGGTGACGGTGACGTGTCTGGATCTTGGGCGCGCGGCACCAAGGGCCCTGACCCATCTGAGTCTCAGCAGACACTCCCATAGTCAAGGTCCAGAACCTTCTCCTGCCCAGGGATTTTTCAAAGCAGCACGCAGCATCCGTGAGGTCACGTGGCTCCTCATGGTGGCCCGGGGCACAGAGGTGCAGGGGTCCCCTGGGTCCCCTGGGAGCAGAGTAGGGTCCCCATCCTACCTAACCCACCACAAGCCCCCAAAATGTGACCCCTGGCCCTGCTAGTTCCAGAGACAGAATAAGAAAGCATCTTACCGGTTCAATGATGGCAGGTTCTCCTTTTTGACCTTTCTCACCCCGAGGCCCTCCGATCTGGGGTTCATGAGATGCAGAGAGAGAAGGGGGGAGGAGGAAGAAGGCACAGGTTACACCAGATCCACACGGCTGATGAGGCGGGGGTCCCACCCAAGGCCCAGGGAGGCGCCCCCCGCGGCCGCTCACCCCCTCATAAATGGTGTCCTGGTTGGCGGGCATGCCTGGCCCGATCTCCGAGGGGGAGATGGTGGGGTCGTAGTATGGGTCGTAGTAGCTCTCGTCCAGGTTCTTGATGGTTTCTTCCGTGAACTCTCCCTCCAGATCGTCCATCCCCTCCTCCGGAGGCGGGGCCGGCTAGGGGGAGGGCAGCAGTGGTCAGCCGAAGGACGCCAGGTAGCAGGCAGACCCAGGCCCCCGGCCTCGGGGCCCGAAGGACCGCGGCCTCTCCGGTCACAGAACACGGGGAGCCTGGGGGCTCACTTGCTGGAAGGCACTGTCTCCCTCTCATAAAGGGGAAACTCATCCCAAACCCCTACGATGCCGTGCGAACCAGAGCCGCCCAGAGACAGCTGTGCCCCACCAGACTGCCCTGTGCACTTGGGGAACCCCGGCCATCAGGGGCTCCGCCTCAGGCCCTGGGCCTCGGGGTAAGACGTCCATGATCCCATGCCTGCTGGCAGAGGGGCCTGAGCCCACCACAGCCCCGTGTGTGAGCCCTCTGGCCATCCAGAACTCAGCATCACACAGTGGCTATTTCCAAGCATCCGCTATGTGCCCTGGCCGCGCCAAACCCCTCTTCAACCTGGAAACTAGGCAACGACCCCAAGGGGCGGGCCTCACGGGCACCAGGTTGTCAGTGAGATCGCTGGTTTCTTTCGAGACGGGGACATCACCGTCCAAGGTCAGTCACTGGCAGAGATTTCAAGTCGGGTGGTGTCTCGTCTGCTCGTCCGACCCCCAGCTCAGGGGCCTGTCCCCCTCCCAGCCCACAGACAGGAGCAAGCCTGCAAACAGTTGTGACCTCATCCATCTCCACCCGAACCCTGCGAGACTTGGAGGCCGGGCTCCATTCTACACTGAGATCCACCCAGCAAGTTGGCGATTCTAAACTCGAGGGGCCCCGGGGAGCATCTAACACGCCCAGCTGCCAAGGGCCAGGTGTGGTGGGGCGGGGGACAGGGCTGCCGCCCCCGGACTGCAGGTGAGGGGCAGAGAAGGGGGAGCCCAGGCGTCCAGCCCCCGCCCGGGGCCAAGCCCGCTCGCAGGGAAGCAATTACGTTGGAGCCGTTGGAGGTGAGGACCGTGCTGGTGGGCACCTCGGCCCGGGCGCCCTGGTTGGGGCTCTGGTCAGGGTTCTGGTCGGGGTTCTCGTCTGGGTTCTCGATGCCTTCGCCGTAGCCAAAGTCCTCGTAAGGGGGTGGCGTGTAGTAGTCCTCGCTGGGCACGTAGTCGTACTCCCCGATGCCGGGGTCCTCCTCCTCCTTCCCGGGGCCCACGGTGGTGTCGGGCGCCGAAGGGGCTTCCGTCGGGGGCTGGGTCAGCTCCTGAGAGCCGGGCACAGACACGCAGGGTTAGGGGGAGGCCAGCGTGGCGGGACCAGGTCTGGGGTTTCCTCCGAGGCTGGAGAGGGAGGCAGACCCATCGGTCAGCTGGACCCTGTGGACTGGGGCGCAGGGGCCCCTCGGCCCAAGGGAGGCAGCGCAGCCCCAGGCCGGGCTGTGCACAACAAAACCCAGGATTGCACACCCGGACAGGTAGAGCTGTCTCACAGTTTCTTAAAACAAGAGAACGGGGAATTCCCTGGCGGTCCAGTGGTTAAGCCTCCACGCTCTTACTGCTGAGGGCCTGGGTTCAACCCCTGGTAGGGGAACTAAGGTCCCGCAGGCCACGGGGCAGCCAAAAACAAGAGGAAGAGACGCTCCCAGATTCTGAGAGCCACACAGGCCAGTGTCCCGGGCTGTCTGTGGGGAGGGGACCATGCTCCATCCTATCCACGTCCCCCCGCGTCCCGCTCACTGTGGGAAGCCCTCTGCCCCACACTCCCCTTGAGGACAAAGCGCACATGGTCCCGTGGTCCCTCATTTTCCTGCCGAGCTCCTGCCCACACCACGCCCGGTCTCCACATGTTACCAAACAGCCCCCCCATTCTCACCGAGGCCTCCTTATCCCCCTCTCCTGACCCAGGGGCCAAACGTCAGCCAGCCCTCCACCCCGCACCATGGCCCCCAGGGACCAGCACCCCACCCTGCCCCACGGCCCGCAGGGGTCACCCCCCCACCCTGCCCCAAGGCCCCCAGGGACCACCCTGCCACCCTGCCCCACGAACCCCAGGGGCCACCTCCCCCACCCTGCCCCACGGGCCCCAGGGACACCCTGACACCCAGCATCACAGCCCCCAGGGACACCCCACACCCCGCACCATGGCCCCCAAGGACCACCCCCCACCCCATACCATGGGTCCCAAGGACAACCCCACACATCAAGGCCCCCAGGGACCACCCCCACACACCATCATGTCCCCCAGGGACACCCCCACACCCGCCCCAAATGGCCCCAGGGACATCCCCACACCCTGCCCCCACCGGCCCAGGCACCCCACACCCTGCCCACGGCCCAGGACCACCCCACCCTGCCCCAGCGCCCCAGGACACCCCACACCCTGCCCCACGGCCCCCAGGGACACCCCCACACCCCGCACCATGGCCCCCAGGGACACCCCACACCCCGCACCACGGCCCCCAGGGACCGGACCTCGGCCACCTCCGTGGTCTCTCGAGCCGCCTCCACGGGTGTCTTGGTGGGGACGGGGTCCTTGCCCGTGTCGTCCGTGTCCTCGTAGTAGGGGTACTCGTAGTAGTAGGTGTCCCCTTCGTTGTCTCCGTCGGGGTACTGAGAGCACACGGGGCCGCGTGAGGAGGGCGGGAGCCCCCACCCCGCCGGGACACCAGCCCGCGTCTCCCTCCCCCGCGGGCTCAGCCGGTAAGAGTGGGCCCCAAAGGCTGTGCCCAACGCCAAGCGCCAACCCTGAGGGCCTGACAGACACCCCCGTGCCCAGCTCTGGGGCGCAGAGTCAGCCCCGGGGAGCAGAGTCAGC
>NC_057390.1:100203931-100223371 GCF_019320065.1 Cervus canadensis | reverse complement strand
TGGTGGTGATGATGGGATGGTGGTGATCGGTGAATGGTGGTGGTGGTGGTGGTGTGATCGGTGATGGGTGCGCTGATGGATGGTGATGGTGATGGGTGGTGATCGATGGTGGTGATGGTGGTGATGGTGGTGATGGTGATGGTGATGGTGGTGATGTTGGTTGATGATGGTGTGGTGGTGGTGGTGATGTGATGGTGGAGTGGTGGTGGTGATGGTCGATGATGGTGGTGAGTGATGGTGGGTGGGTGGATGGTGATGATGGTGGTGATGGTGATGGTGGTGATTGTGATGGTGGTGATGGTGATGGTGGTGATGGTGGTGGTGGTGATGGTGGTGATGATGGTGATGGTGATGGTGGTGGTGGTGATGGTGGTGATGGTGGTGGTGATGGTGGTGGTGATGGTGGTGATGGTGGTGGTGGTGGTGGTGGTGGTGGTATTGATGGTGGTGATGATGGTGATGGTGGTGATGGTGATGGTGGTGATGGTGATGATGATGATGGTGATGGTGGTGATGGTGATGATGGTGGTGATGACCGTCACACTTTGTCTAGGCCTCATCAGGTGCCAGTCCTGCTCAGCATCCTGCATGTTCCATCACACTTGGTCCCCAGGACACTAATGTGAGGTGGATCTTATTACCCGCTTTGCAAACGCACCTGTGGCGGCCTGCAGAGAGTCAGCGACATGCTTAAGGCCACACAGCTGGTGAGGAGGGGAGTACTGTGCCCAGGCACCTGTGGTCACTGCCTCGCCCCTCTGTGCTGGGTGCCCAGGTGCGTGCTTCTTCCTCTGTGGAGCTTGTCATGGCACGTGTGTCCCCACCGTGTGGTCAGCCCAGTGCCCACAGGCTTGCTGCCCTGAGGGTCCAGAGAAGGGAAGGACGGGCCCGCTTTCCTCGTGTGCCAGCCAGGCTGGGCTGCTCACCTGATGTAGCTGGCGGGGAGAGGACATGAGCCCCCGCCTTTGCAGAGTCAGATGGGCGCGTGAGCCAGCCTGGCCCCTGCCCCGGTTCTGCTGTCCTGCCCCTGGTCTGGGGATGAAGTGTCCCCGCTCTGAGTTCACAGAGCTGACCCTATAGTCACTGCAGCCAGTTTCAGGGTTCGAGGACGCTGGGTCTTGACCATTCCCTGCCGCCCCTGCCCCCCGCCCCTTTGTGGAGACTCCAGGGGGCACAGGTGAGACCTGGCCTGCAGCCGGGGTGGCCATGCAGTGGGGAGGTCACGGGCTGGACCAGCCCGGGCCTGGGGGCAGCAGGAAGTGGTTTCCAACCACAGGAAAATAGTTCTTCACCACTGCTCACCTGAATGCTGTCCAGTTCTCTCACTCCAAGGATGCTGCGAAGACCATGGAAAGAATTGTTGAGAGCCCATCTGGCTTGGGGCCCTTCCTTTTCCATTGTGTGACCCGGGATGAAAACTGTCCCAGCAGGATGTAAAGTGTGACTTGTTGTTGGGGCGAGGAGAGCCTGAGCAGGAGGACGGCTCTCGGGAGGCCTTTTTTGTGGAAAGTCTCCCAGGACATCAAGTAGGTGACTCGCCGAAGCCCCTGCCTGCCCTGTGTCCCCTGGGCCAGTCCCGCGTGTCAGACAAAGCAGGCTCCCCTGAGGAGGGGCGCTCCGCGGGGTGGGCAGGGGCCCCGTGTGCCTGCCGCCCCATGCACACGCATGCCTGCCGCACCTCTCTTGCTCGGAAGTGGACTCGGGCGGGGCTGCCCTCGCTCAGGCCAGACTTGTGGCCGGAACTGCTGGCCAGTGCTTCTCTCCTGCTATCGCTCTGTGGGCAGCTCAGCCCTCCTGCGGCCTCAGAAAGAGGTGTCCATCCGTCCTCTCGAGTGACCGCGTCTCCCTGCACACGTGTGAAGCGCTCCGGCTAAAATCAGCTGCAAGAGCCACAGGAGAAGCCAAGTGCGCGGCTGGAGCCCCGGGACCCGTCTCGTTTGGCCAAGGAGGCTCTGGGTGCCTGGCGGGCCCTGGGGGCCGTGGCTTTTATTGAAAGGGAGGGGATTGCAGGATGAGGTGGCAGGGAGGGAGGGAGGGAGCTGGGAGCCAGCGAGGACGTGAGGAGCAGGGCCTCCCCGGTCTGGGCCAAGACGCTGCTCGACTCCAGCGCCCTTGGGGTTGTAGAGCTCTCCAACGGAAACTTTGCAATTTCCTCAGCTCACAGCAGGGCGCAGCTTGGATAAAATCTCATTATGGGAAAAGGCAGAACTGATCCCCTCAGCAAAAACACCCGGCTCAGCCAAGGACGCACGCGTCCTGTGTGTGCCAGTGACCCGGGCCTCGTGGGCCGCCCGGCCTGCCCTCGGCTAGGAGACAGACGGCCGACAGCCACCCTGGGCATTGGGGCTGTGCGGGGCGTGGAATGGCCACGATGACTGCCAGGTCGCTGCAGAAGCTCCTAGGGCCTCTGCAGAGCTCCACTGACCTGGTGGGGCAGAAACACAGTGCGTGAAAGGAGAAAGCCCTGGCCTCCGTCAGCGCAAGGGAGGCAGTGACGGCCGCGGCCCCCCTGCCTCTCTGGGCAGTTGACATGCCCAGCGCAGGGCGCGGCACTTAGAGCTAGACGGGGAGGTTAAAGGGTGTGGCCTGGCATCGGAGGTGTGGCCACTGGTGTCACCCGTCTCCGTGAGGCGGGCGGGGCGGGCACCTGCCCCGTGGAGGGCCGCCTGGAAGGGGCGGCAGTGTTGTTTACAGGCGCTGGAGACCTAGGTTGGCACAGGTGTGGGACTCGCCACTTGGCTCCAAGGAGACCAGGCTGCTCTGAGTGGCTCGTGCCCTTGTTGGAGTGACCCGTCCGAGCCTCGGTGGGTGCACCTGTGACGTGGGGCTGGGAGAAGGAGAGCCAGCTTCCTCGGGGGGATGCTGGGGCACCGGGCTGGGGCCAGGAGGGGCAGCAGCTCCCGGTGGGCACTGTGGGGAATTCCATCCCCACTGGGCCTGGGCGGGGCATCAGGACTGGGTGGGGGGTCTATGCTGCAGCTTGGGCTGGGCTGTTGCTGACGGAGGAGACGCAGTCGCAGCCCCACTCCCCCCGGAGGTCAGCTGCCTGCTCTGGGCTGGGCCGCACTGGCCTCATGGCTCCTGAGGTCTGTGGGAACCAGGGGGCCCTGTCAGGGGGTGCAGCGGGGCC
Source organism: Cervus canadensis (assembly GCF_019320065.1). Lineage (NCBI taxonomy): Eukaryota > Metazoa > Chordata > Mammalia > Artiodactyla > Cervidae > Cervus > Cervus canadensis. The sequence continues at coordinate 100,220,241 of NC_057390.1, read as the reverse complement.
CGTGCCCCTGGGGGTCCCAGAGGGAAATGCTGCTGCTGGAGGCTCACGGGCTGGAGAGGGAGCGGGTGGGCGGGATTCGCTCATTAGCTTGTGGTGTGGGGTGCGCACAGCTGCTCCGGGCTCTGCGGGACGGCTGCGGGGGGACGGGCGTGCAGGAGGGGGTAGTGAGTGTCAGTAAGGGTCAGAACCCCACCCCCATCACCGCGGGGACTTCAGCGGGGCAGAGGTGGCCCAGCGGGGACCCCTGGTGAGTGCTTGCGGCATCAGGGATGAGGGGGCCAAGACCCTGCTCCAGGGCGAGACAGCGCCAGAGTCACTGGGCGAGGAGCTATGCGGCGCGACCTTCCTGGTTCGACCCCCCAGCCGCCGTTTCCCCGTCGGTAATTGGGACTGTGGTGAGGTTCAGGAGAGATGTGTGTGGGGGGGGCGCCCAGCCGTGGCCGGGCACAGGGTGGACCCCGTCACGGGGCCAGCGTTCCCCGGATTTGGGGCTCTTGGGCTCATCTACTGTGGAGGCCCAGGGGACCCACCCCCACTGACCTCAGATTCCGTCTGGGAAATGAGACAGGTTTACTGCACTGGGGACTTGACTTTCTCAGAAAACCCTATAAACTCTTTCTCAACTAACATCTTCAGGGGCAGCCCGATGTTAAAACCTGCTGAAGACCCCGGGCCCCTCCGTGGAGAGGCCAAGAGGGGCGAGGGAGCCCTGGAGGCCAGCGGAGGGGGGCTGTCCTGCTGACACTCAAGGCCCCGAGGGGCTGCGGCTGGGGGCCCCTGGCATCTCCCACCAGAGCTGCCATGAAGACCCCAAGGGGCGGATGGTAGACCCCCACCCTCTGAGGGACATGCCCACAGAACAAGCGTGAAAACCCATCCAAAGATTTGGCGAGGAAAATGATTTTTCAACACATACGGGCATTTGCAGGGGAGGGTGGGTGCCGGAAAGGAAGGCGGCTTCATGCTGGGGGGGGCCTTGACTGGTCACGTGGTCACTGCCGCCACCTGGGGAGGGAGTGGGCAGGGTGGGGACAGGCCTGGCCGCGAGCCGGGTCAGCAGGAGCGTCCCAGGGCCTGGGGTGAGCGGAGACGTCTCTGTCTGGCTGGGCCTGTGTGTGGGTGTGGACGGCTGAGCCCCTGGCCTTGCTCACCCCCTGGTGCGGGATCTGCGAGCCCGGGTCCCGGGCCAGGTGCCTTGGGACACAGAGATGCTCAGGCCACGTCTGCAGCTCCGGGACCGGGGCTTTCCAGGGAGACAGGAACTGTGACGAGTGTACCGGTTGCTCCATCAATGGGCGCACCCTCTGCCCACAGTCACGGCTGCGCCCCCAAAGGCCCTGAGCCTCTTTTTTCCGGTAGCTTCATTTGCAGAGCATATATTCCCAGGTGATGCTAGTGGTAAAGGACACACCTTCCAAAGCGGGAGACGAGAGAGACATGGGTTCCTTCCCTGGGTGGGGAAGACGCCCTGGAGGAGGGCGTGGCCACCCACTCCAGAATTCTTGCCTAGACAGGGGAGCCGGGGGTGGGCTACAGTCCGTAGGGTCACAAAGAGTCAGACACGACTGCAGCGACTTAGCGCACATGCATTCAGATGTCAAGCTGCCAGTCGCAGGGAAGATGTTTTATTTGAATTGGATGAGATTTGAAGTAGAAGTCATATTGTTTAATAAAAACTTGTGGCTTTGACTCACTGCTCTGTCATATGGTTCTCATTGGATGGAGAATTTAAAGTGAGGGCCGGGAGCCCCTGACATCAGAACAGAGAAGAGGGGGGCGGGCAGGGTTGGCGGCTCTGCCGGCAGAGGGAGACGAGGGAAGAGTGGGTTTGCAGAGGGCAGGCTCTGGCCCTGGTGCAGGGCGGGTCGTGCTGAGCTGTGGGCGGGTGGGGCTCTTATGGGCCCCGGGGCTGGGACAGCAGCAGGCAGCTCACCCTGCACGCCTGCTCTCCCCGGTGGCGGGAACGCAGAGCAGGTGTGGGCCGAGCCCGGGGATGCTGCAGCTAGGCTGTGGTCAGTGGTGTTCACGGGGAGGGGCCATCCGTGCGCATCGCCAGAGGCAGAGCTGGACATTGGGGGGGCGGGGCCACAACTGGCACCTGATGAGGTGTGTGATGAGTGGATGAATGGGTCAGTGGGCGGGTGGGTGGGTGGATGGGTGGGTTGATGGGTGGTTGGATGGATGGATAGATGAGTGGATGGACAGGTGGATGGGTGGGTGGATGGGTGGTTGGATGGGTGGATAGTTGGGTGGGTGGATGAGTGGGTGGATGGATGGACAGATGAGTGGATGGACAGGTGGATGGGTGGGTGGATGGGTGGTTGGATGGGTGGATGGTTGGGTGGTTGGATGGGTGGGTGGCTTGGGTGAGGCAGCTCCCCCGCAGGTCTGGCCCTGAGGACCAGCTCTCAGCTGTCAGGCGGTCCTCTGGGTGCCCAGCGGGCTCCCTCTGTGCCCCCTGCTCAGAGCTTTCCTCCTCCCCCAGGGAGACATCCAGCAGCTGCTGCTCGTCTCGGACCACCGGGCGGCCTACGATTACTGCGAGCACTACAGCCCTGACTGTGACGCCGCCGCCCCCGACAAACCCCAGTCCCAGGACCCCAACCCCGATGAATACGTGAGTCCCAGTGGGGGCTGCGGCCAGACCTTCTGGGAGGGGCGGGGGTGGGGGACACAGAGGCCATGGGACCCCCGTTTCAAATAAGCCCAATGGGTGAGATGACAATCGGTCCTGGGGACAAAGTAGATCCCTGACTCGCTTTACGAAGCTCCCCGTGCTCTGAAGCGACTGAGTCACGGAGGACGTTGGTCAAGAGCCTCTCACACCAGTTTCTGGGTCAGGAGAGCCGGAGCCTGACTCAACACTGGGGCGGGCGCTGAGCGAGCGGAGACGCTGCAGGTGCCCTTGGGGGCCGTCTGGAGCTTGCGGGACAGGCGCGGCTCCACGCTGTCCCAGCACAGAGATGGGTGCTCTGACCCCCAGAGCAGCAGGGACCCCGAGGGCCAGCCTCGTCCCGAGCGCTCCCGGAATGGGTCTGATGCCGCCATCTGCCGACCGGGGTCAGCCCGCCCGTCCACCCACCCCCACAGTCCAGCAGCGCCCCAGCTGACTTGATTTTCAGTTCTGTGCACCATTTTCAAATCCTCTGCCCTCCCTGCTCGGATTTGACTCCTGTTTCCTTTAAGTAAAATTCGGGTCTGCCGGTTACTTCTCCACTGAGCGCCCCTTCTCTCACGAGCAGGCAGGAGACAAGGGGGCGCTCCATGAAGCCCCGGGGTCTTGGATTCAGTCACTGAGCCGTGTCTGACTCTTTCCCGCCCTCTGGATGAGAGCCCGCCAGGTTTCTCTGACCCTGAGGTTTTCCCAGGCGAGAACACTGGAGTGGGTTGCCGTTTCCCCCTCAGGGGATCTCCCCCCACCCTGAGAACCGGGTGGATAGTGCTCCCATCTGGGTCCCTGCAGCCAAGGCCTCCCGGCCACCCCCAGGTTCCCCCCCACACAGCGGGCGGTGCCCACTGTGTCGTCCTCCGGGAAGTCCCTCCCCTGTGGTCTGGGCCTTCCTTGGAGGTCAGGGGCCCCCGGGCGGCAGCAGCATGGCCAGCAGAGCCCGTGGTCCGGCTGGTAGTCTCGGCCCTCGGGCGCTCAAGGTCAGAACATCAGGCCTTTCAGAGGGCACGGGGCCCTGTTCCCTCCCCAGGACGCCCCCCGGGGCTGACTCTGCTCCCCGGGGCTGACTCTGCGCCCCAGAGCTGGGCACGGGGGTGTCTGTCAGGCCCTCAGGGTTGGCGCTTGGCGTTGGGCACAGCCTTTGGGGCCCACTCTTACCGGCTGAGCCCGCGGGGGAGGGAGACGCGGGCTGGTGTCCCGGCGGGGTGGGGGCTCCCGCCCTCCTCACGCGGCCCCGTGTGCTCTCAGTACCCCGACGGAGACAACGAAGGGGACACCTACTACTACGAGTACCCCTACTACGAGGACACGGACGACACGGGCAAGGACCCCGTCCCCACCAAGACACCCGTGGAGGCGGCTCGAGAGACCACGGAGGTGGCCGAGGTCCGGTCCCTGGGGGCCGTGGTGCGGGGTGTGGGGTGTCCCTGGGGGCCATGGTGCGGGGTGTGGGGGTGTCCCTGGGGGCCGTGGTGCGGGGTTGGGGTGTCCTGGGCCGTGGGCGGGTGGGGGTGGTCCTGGGGCGTGTGCCGGGGTGTGGGGGTGTCCCTGGGGGCCGTGGGGCAGGGTGTGGGGATGTCCCTGGGGGCCATGGGGCAGGGTGTGGGGGTGGTCCCTGGGGGCCATGATGTGTGTGGGGGTGGTCCCTGGGGGCCATGATGTGTTTGGGGGGTTGTCCTTGGGACCCATGGTGTGGGGTGGGGGGTGGTCCTTGGGGGCCATGGTGCGGGGTGTGGGGTGTCCCTGGGGGCTGTGATGCTGGGTGTCAGGGTGTCCCTGGGGCCCGTGGGGCAGGGTGGGGGAGGTGGCCCCTGGGGTTCGTGGGGCAGGGTGGCAGGGTGGTCCCTGGGGGCCTTGGGGCAGGGTGGGGGGGTGACCCCTGCGGGCCGTGGGGCAGGGTGGGGTGCTGGTCCCTGGGGGCCATGGTGCGGGGTGGAGGGCTGGCTGACGTTTGGCCCCTGGGTCAGGAGAGGGGGATAAGGAGGCCTCGGTGAGAATCGGGGGGCTGTTTGGTAACATGTGGAGACCGGGCGTGGTGTGGGCAGGAGCTTGGCAGGAAAATGAGGGACCACGGGACCATGTGCGCTTTGTCCTCAAGGGGAGTGTGGGGCAGAGGGCTTCCCACAGTGAGCGGGACGCGGGGGGACGTGGATAGGATGGAGCATGGTCCCCTCCCCACAGACAGCCCGGGACACTGGCCTGTGTGGCTCTCAGAATCTGGGGGCGTCTCTTCCTCTTGTTTTTGGCTGCCCCGTGGCCTGCGGGACCTTAGTTCCCCTACCAGGGGTTGAACCCAGGCCCTCAGCAGTAAGAGCGTGGAGGCTTAACCACTGGACCGCCAGGGAATTCCCCGTTCTCTTGTTTTAAGAAACTGTGAGACAGCTCTACCTGTCCGGGTGTGCAATCCTGGGTTTTGTTGTGCACAGCCCGGCCTGGGGCTGCGCTGCCTCCCTTGGGCCGAGGGGCCCCTGCGCCCCAGTCCACAGGGTCCAGCTGACCGATGGGTCTGCCTCCCTCTCCAGCCTCGGAGGAAACCCCAGACCTGGTCCCGCCACGCTGGCCTCCCCCTAACCCTGCGTGTCTGTGCCCGGCTCTCAGGAGCTGACCCAGCCCCCGACGGAAGCCCCTTCGGCGCCCGACACCACCGTGGGCCCCGGGAAGGAGGAGGAGGACCCCGGCATCGGGGAGTACGACTACGTGCCCAGCGAGGACTACTACACGCCACCCCCTTACGAGGACTTCGGCTACGGCGAAGGCATCGAGAACCCAGACGAGAACCCCGACGAGAACCCCGACCAGAACCCTGACCAGAGCCCCGACCAGGGCGCCCGGGCCGAGGTGCCCACCAGCACGGTCCTCACCTCCAACGGCTCCAACGTAATTGCTTCCCTGCGAGCGGGCTTGGCCCCGGGCGGGGGCTGGACGCCTGGGCTCCCCCTTCTCTGCCCCTCACCTGCAGTCCGGGGGCGGCAGCCCTGTCCCCCGCCCCACCACACCTGGCCCTTGGCAGCTGGGCGTGTTAGATGCTCCCCGGGGCCCCTCGAGTTTAGAATCGCCAACTTGCTGGGTGGATCTCAGTGTAGAATGGAGCCCGGCCTCCAAGTCTCGCAGGGTTCGGGTGGAGATGGATGAGGTCACAACTGTTTGCAGGCTTGCTCCTGTCTGTGGGCTGGGAGGGGGACAGGCCCCTGAGCTGGGGGTCGGACGAGCAGACGAGACACCACCCGACTTGAAATCTCTGCCAGTGACTGACCTTGGACGGTGATGTCCCCGTCTCGAAAGAAACCAGCGATCTCACTGACAACCTGGTGCCCGTGAGGCCCGCCCCTTGGGGTCGTTGCCTAGTTTCCAGGTTGAAGAGGGGTTTGGCGCGGCCAGGGCACATAGCGGATGCTTGGAAATAGCCACTGTGTGATGCTGAGTTCTGGATGGCCAGAGGGCTCACACACGGGGCTGTGGTGGGCTCAGGCCCCTCTGCCAGCAGGCATGGGATCATGGACGTCTTACCCCGAGGCCCAGGGCCTGAGGCGGAGCCCCTGATGGCTGGGGTTCCCCAAGTGCACAGGGCAGTCTGGTGGGGCACAGCTGTCTCTGGGCGGCTCTGGTTCGCACGGCATCGTAGGGGTTTGGGATGAGTTTCCCCTTTATGAGAGGGAGACAGTGCCTTCCAGCAAGTGAGCCCCCAGGCTCCCCGTGTTCTGTGACCGGAGAGGCCGCGGTCCTTCGGGCCCCGAGGCCGGGGGCCTGGGTCTGCCTGCTACCTGGCGTCCTTCGGCTGACCACTGCTGCCCTCCCCCTAGCCGGCCCCGCCTCCGGAGGAGGGGATGGACGATCTGGAGGGAGAGTTCACGGAAGAAACCATCAAGAACCTGGACGAGAGCTACTACGACCCATACTACGACCCCACCATCTCCCCCTCGGAGATCGGGCCAGGCATGCCCGCCAACCAGGACACCATTTATGAGGGGGTGAGCGGCCGCGGGGGGCGCCTCCCTGGGCCTTGGGTGGGACCCCCGCCTCATCAGCCGTGTGGATCTGGTGTAACCTGTGCCTTCTTCCTCCTCCCCCCTTCTCTCTCTGCATCTCATGAACCCCAGATCGGAGGGCCTCGGGGTGAGAAAGGTCAAAAAGGAGAACCTGCCATCATTGAACCGGTAAGATGCTTTCTTATTCTGTCTCTGGAACTAGCAGGGCCAGGGGTCACATTTTGGGGGCTTGTGGTGGGTTAGGTAGGATGGGGACCCTACTCTGCTCCCAGGGGACCCAGGGGACCCCTGCACCTCTGTGCCCCGGGCCACCATGAGGAGCCACGTGACCTCACGGATGCTGCGTGCTGCTTTGAAAAATCCCTGGGCAGGAGAAGGTTCTGGACCTTGACTATGGGAGTGTCTGCTGAGACTCAGATGGGTCAGGGCCCTTGGTGCCGCGCGCCCAAGATCCAGACACGTCACCATCACCGCACACCCAGTCCAGCTCAGAAGGAGACTCGGCTCTGGGAAGGAGGGAGCCCCAGGGAGGGCCGAGTGGGGCCGGGAGCTGCCGGTCGGTCCATCGTGGGCGGGGAGGACCTGATTCTGCCTCCAGCTGGTGAAACAGGCAAGCTTGGTTTTCAGCCGCCTCCAGGGGATTTAATAAAACAGCTCCACGCCCAAACTCCCATTGAGTAAAACTGCCCTGTACCTGGCGACGGGGCCGGAGGCAAGGAACAAAATGACCGTTGATAACGCCTTAACCTTGGGGAGAAGTTCCGTGTGCCCCTCATGGGATTGTGGGTGTTCGCGGGGTCCCACGTTCTCTGCCCTCAGGGAGCCACGCCTGGCTGGGAGCACCCGGGCCCACCCTGTGGCCTAAGGCCTCTGCCCTGACCCGGGGCGGGCAAGGTGCCACGTGATCAGAGGGAGGAGGAGGGGTGCCCTGCAGCCGCACGTGGGGGGCGCGGCCTCGGGGGCCGGGAGGCCGCTCTGGACGTGGGAGCAGGGGGCGGGGGCTGGCTGCCAAAGTCCAGTCCTGCCACATCCTCCAAAAGCAGAGGGAGGAGGCCCGCGTCCTGTCTCCCGAGGGTCACCAGCCTGGCGCCCGGGGCTCTGGCCTCCGCCGCCAGCACCCGGTTCCTGGTGCCTGATCCCAGGGCGTGACTCCAGTGGAGACTCCAGGGCCCCCCCTTATCCCGGGGCGCCTGGCATGAGAACTGAGGCGGTCCTCCCGTCCAGTTCCCATGGAATTGGGAAGGTTCTTTTGGAGCCTCGACCCCTTAGAGGCACCAGAAACCCGTGGCTGGGGCGTCAGGACGAGGGACTGGGTGACGGTCATGCTCTCTGCTCCCCTCGCCCCTGGCCTGACCCAGGTCCCGCGGGGCTGCTGCCACTGGGCACACACATCCTGTTCTCAGGCTCAGGACACCCCCTTTCCGGTGCTCCCCAAGGGTCCAAGGGAGACAGGGCTTGTCTGGGGTGAGGGATGGGGTGCAGGGGAAGGGACAGGGCACCAGGGTAGGCGCCCGAGGACAGGTAGCCCCTTGCTCAGCGACATGAAGCACCCTGACCCAGGACGTCCAACTCTGGGAGGGCCTGGCCGGCATCTCGGTCCGGACGAGCGTCCTGTTTGCCCGTCCCCCGGAATGGGCCGACCCTGTTCGAGGGCCGTAGCGTCCAGGTCCGGCTGGATGCTGGTGAGGGGGGCGCGGGGCGTCCAGCTGCCAGGCTGTACTGCAGAGGGCAGGTGGAGACGCAGGCTGAGAACAGAGAGGGGATCTGACACAGAAAGCGTGTCTTCAGGAAGTCCGGTCCAGCCTCGTCCGGGGGGCCATCTGGACGTGCTCTGGCCATGTCCTTCTCTCCAGCCCAGCCCCCAGCCTGATCAGAGTACTTGTGGGGTGGGGCCAGTCCCCCCGGGCGTCATGTAAACAGTTGGAACATCTCAACCTGGAGCATCGCTGGCTGTCCTCAAGTCTTAGCTCCCCATAAACAGAGGGCTGAGCCCTGGGAGGCAGTGGACATGGTCTTGACACATCCTGGCCCGTGGAGGTCGAGGGGCCGCTTGCTGTCCCCCACCTGCCCCAGTGACCTCCCTCCGGGGCGTGTGACTCGCTGTCCACGGAGCTCTTGGAACCAGCTCCTCTCTCTCCATCCATCCGTCTCAGGGACAGTTCCCCCCAGAGCTGTTTCCCACTCGGATCCGGTACCCGCTGTCACGGGTCAGCATCACCAGTGCTCCTTGAAAGGACAGGACCCCCCGGGGTGGAGGCGGACTCAGGTCAATGAGACCTGGTGCTCCAGGAGGACCCGGTGTCTCCCCGTCCGGGGGCCTGAGTCACTTGGGAAGGCCCGTCGCAGGCACGAGCCTCCTCCTGTGGTTTAAGGAAGGTTTTCTGGGCCCTGCTGCTTAGCAGATGGACGGACCTCCCTGTAGAGCTGTGTGGAGCTCCGCTAAGGCTGAGACCCCCCCGCCCTGGCGGGTGTGGACCAGGGGCTCTGCGGGCAGACCACCTCTTTGTGTCTCGGGAGCGCTCCTCGGTGGGGTGGTGGCCGCAGGTCCCTTCCCCGCTCCTGGGAAAGTGCAGGTGCCCCCCGTCGGGCCCACCCATCCCGCGGCCCCCAGCCCTCCCCAGGCCCGTGACCCTCCCCTGAGGGCCCGCCCGCCGGGGGGCTCCCTGAGAACAGAGATGGTGTGTCCTCAGTGCAGCGGGGCTGTCTCCCTCAATCCCGGTTTAGCTCTGAGCCTGCTCAGCGGCCGTTGTCAGAGGAGCCAGGAAAGCCCGGAGAGATGAGGCGGGCCGGAGGGAGTTGTGTGCACACACCTCTGAGTGCACCTCGGTGCAAACACAGGGTGCGTCCTCCCGGCGTCCGGGGAGCCCGGTGGGGAGGATGAGGGGCTTGGTCTGCAGGGGCCTGGTGTCTGACCGCTGTGTGCCAACCAGGTGCGTGTCCGGGGCACGCCCACTCACCCCTAGGAAGCAGCTCCAGGTTCACTTTCGAAGGAAAGCCCAGGATTGGGGGGGAGGCACTGGTCGGCCCCACAAGGGCCCGAGCTGGCTTTCTTCCGGGCAGCAGGATGCAGGTCTCCACCGGGCCAGCGTGTGCAGCCTTCTCATCCCTGTCTCGGCCGCCACCGGACTTCACGGGGAGGAGGGGTCCACGGCACCCACAGGCCCTTCGTGCAGCCGAAGCCTTCTCAACAAGGCTGGACAGAAGCCCCTGTCCTGGGACCGCAGACCCCACCCCACCGTGTTCTCAGCACACGAGTCCCCTGCCGGGGCTGGAGGTCCGCCCCTCCCCGGGAGGCTGTGCGTTGCCTCAGACCCCTGCCGTGGGCGTGGGGCACCGAGGACGTTGGGGCCCGCCTGACCGTGGTGCTGAGCGGTCAGGGGCAGAGAGGAGGCCCAGGCCGGGAAGGGGCCCAGAGCCGAGGCCCGAGGGCGGGAGACCCCGGCCCGGAGCTCTGGCTGCAGAGACGCGAGGCCCCCTGTCGTCTCCGCTGCGGGGCTGATGGAGTCAGGAGGCCTTGTCCCTACCTGCGGGGAAAGACAGTGAGGCCGGGGGCGGGAGGCCACGTGGACCTGGGCTCGGCCGGGGCAGGGGCTGGAGGAGGGGGAGGAAGGGTTTGAGCGTCCGGTGGGCCAGGCTATGTTTCCCACGGGGGAGGGGCTGCTGCAGGTGAGGGAGGCGTTTCCTGCTGGAGGAGGGAGGGGCTGGGGCCCCAGCGCAGCCTGTCTGAGTGGTCAGCCCCGAGGGGCCTCGGCCTGCGGCCCCTCCTCCTCTTGTCCTCCGGGCAGCCGTCTCGCCGTCACTGGGCCCTCGGCCTGGGCTCCACGGCCCCCTGGGCTACCGTCGCCCAGGCCTGCCTGGGTGCTGCCCCCAGGGTTGGGAGGCCAGCGCTGGGGCCGGGGGCTGGCCCCCCTCTGTCCTCCAGAAGCTGTCCTTGGTGGAAGCCTGCCGGCTGCTGTCGGGCTGGAGACGCTCAGAGCTCCGTAACCGTGGCCCCCGCCACAGCCCCACAGCAGAGGCAGCCGCTCCAGACCCGTCCCCGGACGGAGCGTGCGGCCCTGGAGGCCTGGGCCGTGGTCCTCCGGGCCACCCGGCCCGGGAGCCATGCTCGGGGCTGGGGCCGGGAGGCCAGGTCCACGTTTCGGGATGGGGGGAGGCCGTCCTGGGAGCTCAGACGCTCTCCCTGTCTCTTCCAGGGCATGCTCCTGGAGGGGCCGCCCGGCCCCGAAGGCCCCGCGGTGAGTGTCCTGTTTCATTTCCCGTGACTTGTGGGGCAGGTCCTCGGGGTGCGGGGAGGCCCCTTAACGCTCCTGCATGGAAATCGGGGGCGGACGCCCTGGGGTGGGCACTCGCCCCGCTCCCCACCCCACGCCCACCCTCTCCTGGCAGGTGGGCACCGCCCTGTGGCTGCATCTTTAACTCTGCCCGATTTTGTGTTTAACTCTAGGGTCTCCCAGGACCTCCAGGAACGATGGGTCCCACAGGCCAAGTGGGTGACCCTGGAGAAAGGGTAAGGACAGCCCCTGGGATCACGGGCTCGGTGGCCTCGTCTGGGCGTCCCCCTAGCCCCCCACTAAGGGACCGGCCTTGTCCTCACACACACGGGTGACCACAACACACCGACGTCCTTCCCCAAACTGCCCCGACCCGGTCACCTCTCACGCCACCCCTGCTGCGCCCGCTCTCTTCTGAATTTGGGGTGAACCGTTGCCTGGCCCTGAGCTGGGGACAGGCCACTTCTGCAAGAAGCTGGGGCGTGAACCCCTGGGGGCTCCGGGGGAGGGGCGGTGCACAGGTCTGGCCCCGCGGCCGTGCGTTAGTGGGGCTGACACGTGGGCGCCTGGGGCTCCCGGGCCCGCGGCGTCCTCCCACTCCCTCCAGCTTCCTTGTTAGCAATCAAGCGACAGACACCAGAGAACTTGCTGTGGGTCAAAGGGACCGTCCCCTGCCGCCAGCTGCAGGGGAGATGCGGGCTGAGCCCAGGATGCTGAAATTTCGCTCTGACACCTCGTGGGGGCTTGGGGGTACTGCAGCCCTGTGGCTTCTTGTCCACCTTGACTTTTTCCTTCTTGTCTCTCCTGCTGGTCTAATGGATGCGGATGTGAGCGCGGCCAGACTCAGTGCTAATAAGCGGGCGCGGCTGTAGATTAGAGGCCCTGGGAGCGTGTCTGCACCTAAGAGACGCCTGGCACACGGCCCGGGGCAGAGCAAGGACCTCACGGTTTCGGGGAGGATGCGGCTGGGGTCTGCTTCTGAGGGGGTGTTTGGCTGTCGGGCGCCGGGGCTTTGGGGCAATGCTCCGGGCGGAGTGAGGTGCCGCCTGCAGATGGAGCAGGGGGCCGCACGGCCTGAGAGGGCAGCCGGGTCAGACTGGGCACCAGGCGGGAGTCTCACGTGTTGCTTCCCTGAGCCCGTGGCTTTGGGGGCAGAGTAGGGGGCCCTGGCTCCGTGGTGGCCTTCCCACCCATCCATGCCACTTCCTCCTCGGCTACAGCTGAAAAAGTGAGCCAAGCAAATGAGGGCCCGTCCTCCCCACCTAAGACCCGGGACTGCCGTCTCTAACCCAGCTCCCGCCACAGGTCTGCATGAGACGGGGTGACAGCCGTGTCTGCTCACAGAGCCATCCTCGGATGGGCCCGGGGTGGGGCTAGGTTCAGACGTCAGCGAGAGCAGCGGTCTCTCTTGGACATAGGATGGGACGCCGTCCACCGGGGCCACGGATAGCACAGACCGCGTCTCCCACCAGCTCGGCGTTGCTTCAAGTGTCCACCTGGCACGTTCCCCGGGTGTCCACGGCGCTGGGCCCTGCTCCGGTGCTGAGGATCTAAATGTGCCTGAAACACTTGGCGGGGTGGAGGCTCCTGACCCTGGAAGCTGGGGCTTTTAGAGCTGAGCTCTCTGGAGTTCGAGGCAGGGTTCAGGAGACAGGGACCAGGGTGGGGTGGGCAGAGAGATCACCTGCTCTACGGCTTGCTGTTCTCGGGGTTGGAAGGGACCCCGGCAGCCCCCCGGCCCTCCCGGGCACCTTCCCAGGGGGACGGGCTGATTCCAGCAGCTGACACTGCCCACCCTCGGGTCCCAGTTCTCTTCCAAGGATCATCCCTGCTCACAGCCCAGCATCTTCTCAGTGCCCGGATCTACTGGTTCTCTGCTCCTTAGCTGTGAAAGAACCCTGGATGCAGAGTCAGGACCCACACGGCCACCTGCCGGTAGGGTGACCTCAGGATCCCCGGGGAGGAGAGGAGAAAGCTTTACCCTCTTAGGTTTTGTCCATTGGACCTGCAACTTAAACTGAACAAAGACCTTAACAGGAGAAGAGATAAATCATCTCATTAATATTCTTAATTTCACATGTACAGAGGCCTTAATATAGAAGTGAAAACCCGATAAGTGGTTAGATTTGAGAACTTATATACCATTTTAACAAAAAGCAGTACATTGTGGAGAAGTGATTACAAAATACGTGGTGGGAGGGGGTGGAAACTCAGAAGATAAGGGTGGTTCAGGAAGGTCTGCATGCAGACTCACCTGCGTGCCCACTGCCCACCTCCAGTGATAAGCGCTGCCCCCCTTTCCCGTCATCCTGGTTCGGGCGGGTGGGTGCTGGAGAATTCCCACCACCTTTGCAAAGGGAAGCATGTGGCCTGCTTTTAGGCTGTCCGGGGAGGGCGGGGGCCTTCCCCGCATCTGTGAGTTCTCAGCTGAAGCGGCCTGTTTTAGGGTGGCGTGTTCTGATCGCTATCATCTGCCTGGCCTCACATGCCCGTCTGCACGTGAGAGCTGCTCGCTGGGGAATCTGGAAGATCCTCGCCCCCCCACCCCCACCGGTCCCGATCCTGGAACTCTGCCGCTCTTCCTTTTTTAAAATTATGTTGCTTATTTATTTACGTGTTTCTGGCTGTGCAGGTGTTTCCCTAGTTGTGGAGAGCAGACTCTGCTCTCTGGCTGTGGTAGGCCTCTCTGTTGCAGAGCGTGGGCTCTGGGCAGGCTGGCTGGATTCACGCTCAGGTCTGGGGACGGGGCACAGCCCAGGTCCCTGCTACGTGGCCAAGATGCAGGGTCCACTGAGACCTGTAGGAAGCTTCCAGCTCTGCAGAGGCCGCGGTGCGTGACCGCGGGTGCCCACAGGAGGGGGTGTTGTGCTGTCTCCCGCCTCCTGGGGGCTGGGTGTGGGGCTTGGGCCCCAGGCGCCCCTGTGTGCCCAGGACGTCTTTCGTGGAGCCATCCAGCCTGGGACACATGGTTAGTCACCTGCTCTGCACAGCCGGTGTCTGTGAGGTCCCGGCCACAAGCGTGGTGATGCGGGGCTTCCCCGGGGGAGGAGGGGCCACGTCCTCTCTGTGACCTGCTCGCCCCCTGCCGTGCTGTGGTGGGGCATTACTAGCGTGGCGCTGGGGCCACCTGTCTCCTTGTTAACCCTGAAGCCCCGGAAGCCGGAAGGAACCCTTTGTCATATTAGGGAGCGCACGGGAGGTGCGGGCTGGGAGCAGAAACCCCCAGGGTTTCCGTCCAGGCCCGTCTGGCCTCCTGGGCTCAGATGTCAGTGAGCTCGTCTGGGACTTGCCGGCCCCCGCCTGCTACAGAATGTGAGCGTGGCGGGCGGTGGGGTGGGGGCGCGGCTTCCCCCCAGGTTCTGGCCTGGCCGCAGGGGTAGCCAGTGTTCGGATCTAGATCAGGAAGTGACCACTGAGAACGCCTCTGGCCTCCCCCAAACTGCGACTGCACAGGATCGGACCTGCGCGAGCCACCCCGATACTGAGGACCTGAGGGCCGACGCGGCTCCTCCCCTTTTCCGGGCCTCTCTGAAGCCCGAAAACAGAAGTATCGCAACGTAAAGGCTCCCCTGCGCTCCGGCGCTCCCCGCCCAGCCCCGCTGCCTGTCCTTGTGGTGAGCTGCAGCCGGGCTCTGTAGCCGGGGATGAGCCCCGATCCGCCTGCTGCTGAGTCCTGGGCTCTGGACCAGCGGGGCTGGAGCCGGCAGCTGCTTTCAGTGTCTGAGCGCTCTGTTCCCTGTTGTCTGCGGCGGCGCAGTGCCAGGACGGCCTCGGGAAAGCCCTGTGCTGACCGGCGGGGGCCGTGTGTCTGTACGTGGTCTGCGTGCGGCCACCCCGCGGCACCAGTGCTTCACAGAGCCTGCCTGGCCAGCTCAGGGCACTGATCTAAAGACGCACAGAGGCCGGCCGGCTCTTCTTACGTTGCCCTGAGCCTGGCGGCTGGGGCATGCCCTGCGTCCGACGCAGGCCGTGGACAGAGCAGCCCCGTCCTCGGCTCAAGTCCAGTGGAGGGTGGCGGGGCGGCTGGGATGCAGACCCCTGTTTTGGCTTGAGGGGGCCGAGTCTTTGAGACACAGACCCTGGGGCTTGGCAGAGTTTGGCTGGCAGCTTCTCCGAGCAGAGAGCACAGGCGCGGGGCTGCATGGGACTCGCGTCAGATTTTAAGGTGTCAGGAGGATCCCTTAAAACGGGGGGTTTTCTCCCGCAGGTAAACCCTCTCTCTCACAGGGTTTCCAGACTTTTGTCTGTCTACCCACATGTTCTTGGGGATTGTTTTCAGTGTAGTTGAGGGCTGAGTAGCTTTGGGGCCCCGAGGTTGAATTTTCAGCCCCGCAGCTTAGAAAGAGCAGGAGGGTCTCAGTGGGTGAGGGGCTGCCCCATGTGCTCCCTGGCTTCCAGTGCTACACGCGCGCGCACACACACACACACGCGTGTGAGCCCGCACCACATGGGCGTGGACACTACATGGACGGCATCTCATCCCTGGGACACACAACTCTAAGCTCTGAGTTGGGGGTTTGCTTTGGGATCGACTCGGGGCGGAAAGCTCAGCGGTGAGCACCTCTCAGGGTAGAATTTCCAAGAGGAAGTCTGACTGGCTAAACACTCCCTGGGTTTTTCTTTTTTAAGTAAATTTTATCTTCTGGGAATTTTTTTTTTTTTTTCGAAAATGGCAAGCTAGGACCATTTAGCTGTGCCTATTAGCAATAAAAAACCGGGGCAGCGGGCTGCCGCAAAAATCCTTTGACCCAGCAGTTCTGCTTCTGAGAACCTATCTAAGAAAGATGGTTCGAATTTCCCCTGATGGTCCAGTGGTTGGGACTCCACGCTCTCACTGTTGGGGCTCAGGTTCCATCCCTGGGTGGGAAACTAAGATTCCGTGTGCCGCCCAGTTCAGCCAAAAAAAAAAGAGGAAAGAAAGATGCCTGAAGCTTCATCACAACAGCCTGTGTCCTGATGAAAACTGGACCCAAACATGCGTGAGAGGAGGACGGATTCAGTCACTGATGAGCCCATGAGGGCGGGGACCTCCGAGGCCATTGGAAGGAGTGAGGCCGAGCTCACCAATAGGCCTCCACGTGCGTTAGAGGGAAGGCTCAGACTGCCAGACACGTGTACAAGACCACCTCCTAAAAGGAGAACCACCCCCTCGCCGCCCGGCCCATGGACTCACAGGCGTGATATGCATCACGTGTTCGGTGCGTGTGCTTCTGGCCTCCCTGGGCACCTGCAGGCATTTATCCCCGGCTCCTCCTGGCGGAACAAGAGGGAGCGTTCACGTTCCGCTTTGCAGGCAGCCGTGTTCTGCCACATTTCACAAGAGGAGGGATCAGCCCTGGAGTAAGACAGCCGTGAAGGAGAAGACGGGCGGGTGGAGGTCCGGGC